>NW_019742961.1:2023725-2033274 GCF_002891405.2 Cryptotermes secundus | reverse complement strand
TGAACATGACGACATCCCCAGTCTCCGAAACGTCTTGTTCTTTAAGTCTTTTACATACCAGACGATGGATGAAGTCCAAAATAAGCCAAAAGAAGTACAGTATACACCATCGTCAGAATCCTTTCAAGTCTATCCAACAGTATATATACTAATTAATTATATATATAATACGTTAATAATTAATTCGCTTATAGAAATCAATCTGTCTTAATAGAAACCAGATTATTCATGACCACATGAAAGTAGGCAAACATTTGCACTCCTTTCCGAGATAATACAATTCTGTCCATAACTTCTCGAAGATCCATTTTAGTATTAAACTGACACATGTTCCAAGGGTGCTTAAATGGTGTTTCCTCTTATGTTTTCCTATCATAATACTGCATAAATTTTCTTCATTCCCTGCTCTTCCCATTCATTCATCAATGGCTCTACAGCTCTTTGCTTGGCCCTGGCCTATTCATCAGTTTTTTAATCATTTTTACAGCAGTAGTACTCCTTGGATGAGTGACCAGCCAGTCGCAAGGCCAATACCTACACACAGGGCAACACAAACACAGAATAAACACACGCACATAGATATCCATGCTTTGAGTGGGATTCGAACTCACGATCCCAGCTTTAGAGCGAACGAAGACATTTCGTAACTTAGACTGCGCGGCCACTGTGATCGGCCATGCTCTTCCCGGCCTCCTTAATTTCATTAGCCGAACACTATTTTAGATCAGAAAATCATCGTATTCCTTACTATGAAGTTTTCTCCTCCCTTCTTATGCCTGCTATTCCTTATTTCTGATAATTCCTTCAGGATTCTGTACTCACGCACCTCAATAGGCTCAATTTCCCCCTGAGTCGAGAGACCAAATTTTACATTCATCTAAAACCACGTACTAAGGTTTTTAAGATAGAAGACAGGACAATAAAATATTCTGAACTGAATGAAGAACTCTCCAAATTGAATCCGAGATTAAGTTCATCACAAAACAAATCAATTTGTGATCATAATTACCAAGTATCCGCATTTGACCTTCGAAATATTTTCTTATAATTTATTAATTGCATTTACATTATCAAGTATACTGTATTCTAGGTTGTAACGCAACATATTCCGATAACATCCATCGACGCTTCGGAGGAACATATTGTTTCCTTCTTCAGGGTCTAAGAGTAAACAAAGAACTTAACCAGAAAGAATGTGACGACACGATTTTCCTCCGGAACCTCAGTGAATTTTTACTGGACTACATGGAATTAAAATCCAGAAGTCTTCACCGCCGTGATAACCTCAAACTCAAAATTCTTGTAATATGTATCTTTCCCGTATGTTTCTAACGAGACACGTGCATATATCTATTTATTTTTGCGTGAATAGAAGCGATATTTATAGACGTTCTGCTTCACAATGAGTAAGTGGAGTTACCTCCCTTACTGTTGCAAAGGGATAGCTTAGATTCTTATATTCAACTGAGTGAAATATATCCAGCGCTGGTTTGCTCACCCATTGTGTCCTAGAGGTTCTCCCAACTGCGTGGCCCGTTCCACTGTCCAGGGCAGAGCATGGCCAGGATGGACGAGCGGACGATATGGTACGTTTTAATTTGAATTTTAATCACTCGGTTCGCTAGGCTCAGTAATGAAGTCGCCCTAGTGGGGCAGGGGGTGGCTAGTAGAAAGAGGGAGTTGAAGGCTTGTACAGTAAGAGTTCAGTAGGGATGGGGGGAGTGATTCTATATTACATCAGCTACGTTTGTGCGAGGCGTATGCGTTATATCACCAGTCACATATGTCCATAAATTCACCACGGAAAATCACCGATTGTCTATAAAATGCTTGTATTGAATATAAAGATAAAAATGTATATTCAGTGATACAATCCATTCATGTCCGTAGGCTTTTTGAATTAATAATAGAACTGTTTGCTTTATATGAATTAAAAAAAAAGCAGTGGAAGTATGGGTTATCATGTTACATTCCCAACTTTTAAAAAAGGTTTCTGAATTTAAACACATCCGAAGCAGAGGGAGGAACACTCTGTTTTATTGATCATTCATATATTGGTTATATCTGATAGAGCCCTTCTGAAATAGTTTAAATTGAAACCGCGTGGCGCAGCACCAGCCACAGAAATCAGGAGATACTGAATAAAATGGCAAGTCTACATGCTTACGTAATTGAGATCCTACGAGGGATAACGTGGGTCTGCATTGAAAAGTGTGTTTTCAACGTTACAACTTAGTCAGTTTTATATCGCTATCTGTGCTGTACATGGCGAACTCCTTTTTAATCGACGGGCACGCTATGTTCATCAGTTAACTGCGTAAACTTGTGTTGAATAAATTCATGATATGTAAAGAAATAATCCGATATATTTATCAAAGTTTTATTCGAGCTATGTTTCCATTACAAATAAGTAATGCGAACTAAATAATATTTCAAAGTACAGTTAAACTGTGTCTAGAGAGATTACAAATAAAATAATAATTTCAACTAAAGACTCTCTTTTTGAAGACAGGAAATATGATATTTTGAAATGCATTTAATTTGTTTGCTAAAAGGTAAAAAGCTATTCCTGTAACAGACCGTGAAGGCCCATACGACTGTGAGGCGTCGAGGTTCCCATAATTTCTCTAAACAGTCGACTCACAGATGACGGTAAGGTTGTGAGCCTTAAGAGCCGGCCGCTATTACCCCTCAGGAAGATTTCTAGTACTAATTTCTGTTAGAGGCTGAGTCGACCCTAGGGTCAAAAATCCTCCTCATCGAGACTCGAACCCGCAACCTGCCGGCTTGTAGCATAGTGCCTCAAACAACTACGCTACCGCGTGCCCTTAATTTATCTTCTAACATATTATATGAGTAAATGTTATTAAGAACTTCAACTACATAATCTCCACAATAGATTGTAAGTACAAAATTACACATTGCAATAAATGCGTTTGTCTGGAGATTATGAATGTAACATTTATAAGACTAATGAAGTAATCTCTTTAACTCATTGTGAATGTAATGCCTCAAAGTAGAACTAGTCTATGTGTTAACAGATTGTAAATACATTACTTTAAAATACAGCTAATCGTTTTTAAGAGACTGTAAATAAAATATTACGGATTTTAACGAATGAATCTCTCTAGGACAAAATAAATAAAGAGTTATTAAATTCGAGTATACACATTACTTTTATCGGGATTGCTTTAGAACAAAACTTGTCAGTCTGAGAAAATATCTCTGGTCTTTATTATTACCGTGTTTTCCGCTCTTCCTGCCAATATACCGGAAAAGTTCCCACCAAGAGATAATAGCCGCGATAGCTCAGTCGGTATAGCGGCTGGCTAAGGACTGGACGACCGAGAAGTCGGAGTTCGAGTCCCGGTAAGGTAAAGAATTCTTTCTTCTCCACAGCATCCAGACCGGCGGCCCAACCAACCTCCTATCTAATGGGTACCAGGGGCTCTTTCCCCAGGAGGTAAAGAGGCAGGGGCGTGAAGCTGACCACTAATCTCCAGTTAGTACCGACGTCAAGGAAACGTGGATCTATACAACCACTCCACCATACGCCTTCATGGTGTAGTGCTTAATTATTTAAGTACAGGGACAACTTTAACTTTCCTGCAAGAGATGTTTTCTCGTAAGGTAATTACACTTGGTTCAGAGTAAACGGTGCAAAGGGATGACAAGGTAGAACTGTCAGAAGGAACTTCCAATATAAGGAAAAAGACTCCGCAAATAAAACAGAGGAAATAATCAAATTTGCAGAATTTGAAGTCCGGAAAAGCTAAACGAAAGTTTTAAATGGAAAATTATATGAATGCATAATTTTTGTTTCAACTCCCGCTAATATCTTAACATAAATTCTGTATATATATTTATTCTCAGGCGATAACATTTATGTTATATAGTTATAAAGGTATAATTCGAAAAGATAATAATATTGATCACGAATAAGTAACCCGGCTTTGGGCCAGATGACTTGACATATATCTTCTGGTTCCAATTTTACAACTGCATTCCAGTTACGATGAACTGTATTATGGAATTGGCTGTTTCACTTCCACCATATAACCCTGTAATAAACCAGTTCCGCTGAGTCCCTGAGACCCAATTTAATAGAGATCTAATTCTGGAATATACAGATTGGTATTCTCAGACCAACTTCCTTTCGTTCCTGTTTGATAATGATCTGCCTTACAGACATCTTTACATTCTATTACCCTAAGAATATTAGAAGAGGACTGCAAGCATTGATGCTCATGAAGTGAAGCATTCTTCTGCAAACAGCTATATCTGCAGTGTTAGCCAATGAAAATAATACATATGCAGTCTCATCTATATGACTCCTATAAGGTTACCTAACATGTATTTTGGGGCACGTGGTGTAGTTGGTTGAAACATTATGCTACGAGCCTGAAGATGGCGGGTTCGATTCCCGATGTGGTCATTGGATTTTTCAATTGAACTAATCCTTCCACCCACACTAGGTCCCTGGGGGTCGACTCAGTCTCTAACAGAAATGAGTACCAGGAATCTTCCTGGGTGTAAAGGGTGGCCGACCGGCGCCTAAGGCTGACAACCTCACCGCCATCTGTGAACCGATTGTCTAAAAAATGCGGGATCCTAAACTTATCACAATTCTATGAGCCTCCACGTCCTCTTACAGGGATAGTTTTACTTTTCTTAACATGTAACATGAAACAGAGAGAATGTTAGTGGGGGAAAAATCTTGGAAAACCAACACTAGGAAGATTGAGAAGTCGTTGGAAAAATAACTTTAAAGTGGATAGTGGATAGATAGATATTTTGAATGAAAATTGCTCAGAATCGTGTCTGGTGTCAGACATCAGTATTAGTGGTGTTAAGCCTTTGAGTTCTAATAGCAGAGAGATGGTTAATTGATAGAGTGAAGACATTATCACTAAAATAAGGAGCATCAGATTTTACTAATTCTCTCGAGAGTCTTATGTTTCTTGTAATGGCTTGAACAGAATTTACGCCTTGAATTAAGTGGTGTTATGTAATTCCGTTCATAAAGGAACTGTTTGTTTTTTCTTTTACGATCATTTAAGAACAAAAGTCACTGAGCAGGGTCAATTGCGAGCCTTGATGCAAGGTTTAATTAGGGACACAACAAGAAAAAGGAGACGACAAGAGAAGATTAGAATAAAACTGAGACAGCAGAGATGAAATATTTACAAAATACGAAGGACTGCAATAGAATGGATAATTAAAGGATAGAAATATGTCAGAACTGGATAATTTTCCTCTTTAAGAACAAAGTATGGAATTGAGAACAGAATGGTAGGAATGTTTAGTAAGAATGTGTAAATATCACATTCCGATACAAGCTTCTAAGTAACAACATTGGAATAAGAGACACAGGACGACCATAAAGAAGATGGAAAGAATGATAAATTAATGAAGGCCGAAACAAGCGAAAACATAAATTATGCACCGAAGAAGAAGAAGAAAAATACATAAAAATAATTCCCATTTGACTTAATGGAATGATTAACCTTATAAAATGACTATTTAGAATTGTTGCATTATCGGGATGCGAAGAAGTACAGCGTATGGCTGACTCAGGAACCTCTGTGAGGACCAGTAGTCGGTTTCTGTGGCACACAAACCATTTTATTTGATCAGTGTGCTGTAGCTCGCTGTTTACTCACTAATCTGCAGCGTTATTCTGACCGGGAGCGCGAAGTATGGAAATCCTTCTAGAAACGTCGACAAATACGGCGTATATAAACACATTTGTCCGATTCCTGAACGTGATCAAGAGCGCTGTCTCGCGGCTAAAGTAGCAAAACAGAGCAAACGTGAAACGTGGATACTCCAAGCGGTTGGAATAACTGAGACAAAAATGTACAATGCGTGTTTCACGAAACAAATTCTGTAGCAGTTTTACTTTATTCATTCTGTTCAGTCACACTAGTCAGTACTATAGAACGACTTCGCTACACCGTCCAGTGTAACTCAAAATATATTTATATTTATAGAGTGTAAATAAATATATGTTACAACGCTCTGTGGTAGGTAGATGGGTTCAATCTGATCATTTTTTGTTAATACACCAATGTCCGGAAACGCTTTGTTTACGCGCTAGAGCCTCTGAAATGTGAAGGAGGACGCCCTTGCCTCTTACCTCTGTGGCTTACTGCTGACATTTACCTAACATTTCTCCAGAGACCGTACCCGAGCTGCTGGAAGTGGTGCCTTTGGAAGTCGGTCTTGAAATGTGGTGCCAGCATGATGGCGCCCCAGCACGCTGCACTAATGTCCTAATGTCGTCCATGAGCATTTGGATGAAACTTTGCAGCAGATTGACTGGACGTGGAGACCCAATAACCTGGCCCTCTCGTTCCTCTGACTCGACTTCACTGGATTTCTTTCTCTGGGAGTATATGCAAAGCCTGGTGTACGAGACTCCAGTGGAGAGACAACATGATCTTGTGGCAAGAATTGCAGTAGCAGATGGAACAGTCCGGGAAATTCCGGGAATCTTTCAAAGAGTTCAGCATAACATAGCCAGGCGGTGTAGAATATGCAATGAAGTCGTCGGCCTTCATTTTGAGCAACTTTATAATGTAAAACAACGACAACATCCCCTAAAATTTATGCACCATTTCGGACAATTTGTGGACCTTAGCGCCAAAAGGAAGCGTTTCCAGACATGGATGTATTAACAAAATATGATCACATTGAACCCATATATCTACCGCAGGGCATTGTAACGAATATTTTTATACACTCTGTGTATTATGATATTATTTATGTAATAGCAGTTTCCTCAAGTTGTTATTTGCCTTCTGAAGATAGCCATTAATTGAGCGAAACATGTAAAGGCATAACACTCATTGTAACATTGGACTGTGTAGCCAAATCATTCTGTAGTCTGTATCAGTTGTTTGTTTTGGAGATTACTGACCTACCGAACATTTCCTTCTAGTTTGCGTTTAAGAATATCTTTCTGGCTTGTAGATGTAAGCCATACTTATGCCCTACTGGACCACGTGAAGCAGTTGTACGTATTACAACGGCACATGAAGCCAGTCACAGTGGCTGCACGGTCTAAGACATGAATTGTTTTCGCAGGTTCGCACACCGGGATAGTGGGTTCGGATCCTACTCGATGTATGGATGTTTGATTTTATTGCGGATGATCCCCCGCTCAAGGTGTCCTACCGACCATCTAAATAATTACGAAAATGTAAAACAATGACCAAGATTCATACNACTGTGCTGTGTCTGTAATTGGCCTTGCGGCTGTTGACTCGGCACATTAATAATAAAGAGTTGAATTGAATTATTATTATTATTAATATTATTATTACTTTGTTTCCTTATTTTCATTAATCAGTTTTTTATTTTGTTATGTTTGTCCAGTATGTAACTACTTTTATCTACACTGTGCTGTGTCTGTAATTGGTCTTGCAGCTGTTGGCTCAGCACATAAATAATAAAGAATTGAATTGAATTGAATTATCATTAGCTACACGATTTCACTTAAGAGAATTTATATATGCCTATATCAATTATAAAGCTGTCCTAATAAGAGGCCGTGGAGGCCCATAGGGTTGTGAGACGTCGAGGCTTCCACATTTTTTAGGCAATCGGCTCACAGATGGCGGTGAAGTTGTCAGCCTTAAGTGCCGGTTGCCCTTTACCCCAAGGAAGATTCTTGGCATTCAGTTCTGTTAGAGACTGAGTTGGACCTAGGCCATAGAGCGGCTGGAAGGATTAGGTAAATTGAAAATTTCAGTGCCCTCATTAGGGATAGAAATTGCCACCTGCCGACTTTTAGCATAGTGCCTGAAACAAATACACTACCGCTTTCCCCCGTCTATACTATATTATGAAAAATTCAACTTGCTAATCTAGAATTATGGATTGCCGCTTTTTAGTATTCTGGCCGTTGTCCGGTATTCTATAAAACACAAGGTTTCGGAAACTGGATCTCTTTCCGTCCTCAGGTATGGAGTGGGAGACGCCTACTCGGCTGGGTCCGCTAGAAAATGTTAACTCCAATCACCGGTAAGAATATAGATCCGGTATACACCCCTGTGGCCGGTCACGGTAGCCGAGCGGTCTAAGGTATGTACTGTCTTCGCTGGCTTGGAAACCGGGATCGTGGGTTCGAATCCCACTCAGGGCATGGATGTTTAGTTTGTATGTGTGCGTTTTTCTGTGTTTGTGTACAGGTAGAGGCCTTGCGATTAGCTGATCACCCGCCCAAGGAGTCCTATCGAATGTATAAGATCTAGAAAAACCGAAGTGAGCGGAGAAGTTCATGGAGGTAGGCCTAGGCCCACTGTGGATGTAGTGCCAAGGGAAAAAAATACACACTTTTAGGAAATTAGAAGTCCTGAAAATTCATTTAGCAATAATTTTAACTATTTGTATTATTTAGAATGCCGGATGATGGACAAAGTCCTAAAACCCCGTAATTCCGAATGTTATACACCACCGCCAGAATACATGAGGATCTCATATTCGAGGCTTCTTCGCCCTTGAAAGTACAGACGTTGCTAAGTACCACCTGCTTGAAATTAGAAGCAATCTATTTTTAGTCTACAGGGTGTATTTATATGTTACTTATTATTCAGAATAAACAGAAGCTGGCTGCTTAAACTGCATTAACCGATTGGTTTGATTTGCTTGGGCAACTTTGAAGGTGCAACTACTTGTTGTGCTCGTACACTGTTGGTGTGTTATGTTATTGCTCTTTTATGTCACATGTACAACACGACTCGAATTTAAATGGTCATCGTCAGTAGATGCTTTTACGTAATTGCTTTTCTGTACTGATTTTTATTTCATTTGTTCTAAAAGGAGTTGTACTGTGTTTGAAATGTATATCTTGTAAGCCGTGGTATTCTATGGTTTTTGTTTTGGACTTTATCAGTTTTTAAGCTTGGAAATTGATTCAACATTCAGCTGTTAATAGAGGTAGGAAATTACTTATCACAGAGTTTAAACAGAGGTTCGGGGTCGAACTTTGACATAATCCTTGCTACGGTTGAAGAAGAGGAAGGAGAAAGAGAAAATAGCTAAACTGAGCTCTCTATTATATCCGGCAAAATTAAATCCCTGAACATTGTTTCTTGAATTTTATTAATTATTTTTATTTCCAGAATTTAGAAAATCTAATAATTTATGTTAATTTAATCCTTAGTGTCTCTATCCAAAGATTTAAAAGTTCGAGATTTCTTTTACATTTTGGTTTGAATTTGATTTAATAAACTGTAACTGCAACCGCAATGATAAATTTTCTTTCCTACTACCAGAGACATTTTGTGTCTGTAAGTGTACAAAATGTCGAATACGGAGAACAGACATAATCGAACCTCGAAACGCGTCCACGCATGGGTAGTTGATGTAAGCGATTATTCCCTATGAACTTGTCTATAAACTCAATTACTTACTCATAGAGCTGAGCCCTTCTTGAGGAGCCGCCAATTCTGCAGCTACTCAAGAATTTCCCAGCATTTTATGGAACCCGAAGGTTCATCACCGTGTTCACAAGCGCCCTCCACTGGTCCCTATCCTGAGCCA
>NW_019742961.1:1967213-2022619 GCF_002891405.2 Cryptotermes secundus | reverse complement strand
AAAAATATAAGAAATCTGCAAGCGAAGAGACCGTGAGAACCGGTAAAAGCAGACAGCGATACGTTCCTCCGAAACGTCGGTTAACACCACATATACACGGTGCCAAATCCCAGAAGACTGCTTTCTTCAAGAAAGAAGTAATTCTCCGTTGAATTTCAACGGTCTTATCCAAGATTCTATGCTGAATAAATGCCATCATGAACTCTGTTAGATGTGTCATACGGCAAGCCACAATAAATAAAGACTATGAAATTACCGTTTCTTTGACATTCTTCGCTTACAGAAAACTCTTCTGTTGTGCTACAGCTCTAAACGACAAGCAATAGCTCTGAAAGTCTCCAAGAAGTATGTGCCATTTCCTTACAGTTGAAGGCTAAGACACTACCAGAACTGCATACAGAGGATGTAATTGAAAGGTGCGGACAAATTTTGAGCACGAGTTCCACACGCCAAGACAGGTCCATATGAACATTTGTCCAGAAAAGTTTAACTTGTGAGTTATAACTGAAAGAATACATTTCTAATAAGCGGTCTAAATGTCCTCCATGAGATTCAGTGAACGCCTCGACAACTCTCACTTACCGCCGCATTCGTTCAAAGATGCCGGAGTAGTTGCGGATAGTCTGACAGGCATCCAGAATGCGATGGTGAAATGCCTCTTCCTTGTCAACAGGAGCTGCATACATAGGGGTTTTTAGGTGTTTCCCACAGGTAAAAATCCAGGGGATTCAAATCTAGGGAGCGTGGAGGCCATGCAGTGGGTCCGTCTGTACCTACCCATGGCCATGAGAGGTGTTACTGAGAGCACATCGCACAGCACGGCTAAAATGTGCCGGAGCACCATCATGCATGTACCAGCAATGTCTCAACTATAAATCATAAATTAAACGTTTCCGGACACATGTTGATACGGACTTTTTTTTTTTGCTTTGGCATGTGGAACATCCACTCTCCCATACGCCTTCATGACGTAGTACTTAATTAGTTAAGCTCTACCTTTTTACGTAAAACTTGTACCCAATTTCTTTTTGCGCACCTTTCAGTTGCACTCGGCACAGTGTTATGCAGACCTTGGGCAAAGTTCGGAGAAACATTCCACATACAGATTCCAGATTTATGCAGTGTGCTGGCCGCGCCATAGCTCAAGCGGTTAACCGCGGAGGCCCGGGTCTGTTCAAGTGGGATTTGTGGTGGACAAAGTGGCGCTGGGGCAGGTTTTCTCCGAGTACTTCGGTTTCCTCTGCCAATCTCCATTCCACCAATTGCTCCACAATCACCCTCACCTATCATCTGGGGCTGGTACAATAGGCCAGAAGTGGCCGAAGTGCAAGGGACTTAGTCCCACCCCACTAGCAATATGCAGTATGCTGTATCGAATATGTACAAAACTACGAAGCAAATGTAGTTGTGTTATAATTTAAAATCGTCAGTCACTGAAACCAAGAATCTTGGTTGCAGCCGAATCTCCGAATAAGAAAATAACGTAAACATCCAAGACTCCTATTTTCAGGATGAACATCAATATTTGACGTAGTTATTATCAATATAAGGGATATAATTATAGAAATATAAATAAAAGTTAAAATAATTCTGCGAATTATTTGATTGATGGTAATGTGTCACGTGAAAAATTATTTTTCTTCTTCCTACTCCGTCCACGACGTTGTCCCAGTAAATGTCCCTTTTCAATGTGGAGATTTCAACCATAATCTGTCGAATTCTTTACGATTAGGACCATGTCGAGTTCTTTTAAAACATCGCCCATGGTCTAATACATTTTATTCTGCTTTTAGTGTTATAGAGTCAGTTTCTGCTAAAATTATATCCCTTTGATTCATTGGCCAGATCCCACAGCTTTGTAAATGTGACAGACAGAACAATATATTTTATAATTTCAATCGAGATAACAAAAGTGCAATTCAAAATATCAATGTAATAAATTTTATGTATACGTGAACTAATCCAATTTCATGATATAGATCAGCATGAGTTTACTGTACCTGTGAGGTAATCCGCTTATTGGTTTCATCTCCAGTGTTCAAGAATTCCTTAATAAATTTCATCGATTTATACCATAAGTCACTTATAATGTACAGTGCAGTACTGAGATAATATCAGATATTTATCTGAAAACAAATATTTAAAATATAAGTGAAATTAAAAACTACATTAATGTAAAAGTCCAGAATTCATGACATTCTGTTAACAGTATTAGCAGATTTTTGTATTAATAACATTTCGATAGCATGGTTCGGATGAGTAAACAAGAAGTGCTTTTAAAATGATTGGGGGTGGGGAAGGAAAATATTTTTATTGGAACTATATTTTCAGACCCTAAAATAGGAATCAAGGATACTATTTAAATTATCATGAGATTATGGTTTATGTTGATGGCTGAAGTGATAGGGGATGCACTGGAATGTCACAGATCAGTTTCAGGGATGGTATACTCTTCATTATACAACATACGTAAGTCCCTTGAGAGTCCTAGTCGTCATTTCGCAACATCAAGTTGCCATAGCAACAAAGTTTCGAGCGTTATCACGTTTCATATACGAAGGTTATGTACTAGATAAGGAAAAAAAAGCAGTTTTTATTTCAGTGTATCGTATATATTCTGTGAGTACTTAGAGAATTTATATGTGGATGTGTGAAGTACAGTACATTACATAAAAGGGACGGCATTAGAATTTAATATGTGAACTTGAACTCCGTGGCCTGTAGTCTGCAAGCGAACTACACCGACCGAGCGACCACCGCTTGTCGTCGAAGTTAGTGCCAACTTTAGCGGATAGAGGGTGTCGCGTGATCAGGCCAACGGGTCCCCACGGCCGTTAATTTCGTGTTTCTACATCGGAGTTGAATATGTGGGTTTGTGTTATCACTGGGAGATGTCGCTGAACGTCGGCGTCGAATCATCGTTGGATAAACTTCGACTGAGAAGAATAAAGGAGGAATCTTGGGAAGTTAATATTATAATATATTATATAAAAATGACGAGAGTATTGTTTAATTCTTAAGAGTACGTGCTACATGCGTAAGCTCAAATTCTCTCTTCCATGATATTATACTTACGAGGAAGCTTGGTATAATAAGACGGGAGATAGCTGTCGGGAACAAGAAAGCGTGTGACAGTGAGATACATTTCTTTAAGTAAATGAGCGTATAGTTAAAACAAAATGTCCACGCGCCAACACTGGTGTTATGAAAGTGGCGTATTTTGGAACAGGAGGGAGGGTGGTTGTTCATCCGTGCTGGAGGCGCCTGCCTGGTTATCAGGGATAGTAATTCCCCCCCGCAAAAAGAGGGGGGGACCTTCGATCGTGTTCATTAACACGGTTAATTTGGCCAATATTCTGTAGTGGAGAAACAAGGCCGCACTAGCAGCATCATGGGCATAAGGCATTACCTCCCTCGAGTCTCTGAGGGAAAATCTTTACATTTTGTAAATGGAAAGTAGGTTATGACAGTAGTTAAAACTCTTAGTACGGTCCCTCGGGTTCTTAGTCTGTGATTAAACATAATTAGATAACGTTTTGAAAGAATGCTTACCACTTGAAATCGGCGCAATTCGCCCTTTTAAAAGAATGTAACGAGTTAGAAGATACGAGATTTTCTTGCCTTCACATTGAAAAATTTATAAACGTGGATTCTAAAAATGCTTTTAAAAGCTTAGTTTACAGAATATATTTTAAGATAAGCAAGGGACATATTTATTGCTCTAACTTAAATCCTGTTTTATACACCACTTGTTTCTACTGTTAATATTTAAAACGCTTTTGGAATTTAAATGAAATATTTTGTTCTTACGTATAGACGAGAAGCACAATAGATCAAACTGGTCGCGGTGCATGGGGAAACCCACCCTCTCTAAAAAAAATAATACGTATAGACGAGTCATAATAGAGACTTACTAATTTAATAACAGTTTAACATTCTAAGAATGTTATTCTTTTGCGATAATATGGATAGCTTTAATACGGCAAATTATCCACCACTTTCACTGTGCGAGATGTTCACTACTCATGAAAACACACACAGACTTTGATACTAAACGCGTACGCAGTATACATTTAAGCATACTGTCGCGTGCCGGGGACCCGGAGGGTATATTTCCATGGAAAGACAATAACATTGGGCCGTTGCCTAGGACTACCTTAAGCAACAAACGCGTTTCCCAGGAGATGAAAGGAGAAGAGAGGTTTTGTTGCATGACAGCGGCCGATACCGAAGACTGCTACATGTTGAATTCTATTCCGTCCGAGACCAGGTTATAAAAGTCCAGCTTCGAAGGGACAAGCCAGTTGAGTTCTAGAAATTGCTGACCTCAGAAGAGTAGCCAGTCTTCAGGTAGCTCCTCGGGAACAGGAGACTTCACCGAGATCAGCGGTGCAAGAAGTAACTGTAACAGTGTTGTAAGAAACGTCTGACGGCGTTATAAGTGGATGACAATTGTACTTGTAAGTTTAGAGGAGATTGGCCAATAAACATATGCGCTAAATCAGAGACCTGCGTGAATTTATTTGTCGCGTTACGTAGGGAACACGCGGCAATATGTTTAGGTACCTTGCAATAGAGGCTAGTCGTCGCATAGAAATTTTCAGTTACGTATCGTTAAAGAGAAGCGAGTTATGAATGAACTAATTTTAGTACAGGCCTACACAATCATGGGCACCAGGCAAATAGACGCTTAGAAATTCTGCCTATTAAGTTTGTATTTCTGCTCGTTCTTCAGCAAAGAAAATGTTAAAGCAAATTCTGTCTTGATCACCAAAATAGGTTATATAGTGATTAGTAGTAGTCTGCAGGGATGTTGACGTATTCGGAGCCAGGAATGTTATACCCAAACAAATTTTAAATATAGAATAACTGTTAGTATTTTTATTATTTGCATGTCCAATAAAACAAAATGAATTACGTATATTATTATTATCCTCTGAAAATCTATACTATTCATTTCTTAATTAAATATTTATGTTTCATTCCTCAATTCGTAATAACACTTAGTTTAATGATAATGAAATTATTATTACTGTTATAATTATCATTTATTTGTTTGTTTACTTTTCTTCATTATTGTTTCTTCCAATTACTTAACTGTAATTTGTGTTTGACTTTTAATAAATTTGTCTATAATGTAATTACTTTGATCTGCACTGTGCTCTGTCTGTAATTGGCCTTGCGGCTGTTGACTCGGCATATAAATAATAAAGGATTGAATTGAATTAGGAATTGAATATGCTCACAGTGAAAATTTTGTCGACAAATTGAAACTCTCTTACAGCTTCATTATAAATAATTCACAGTTTATTCAAACCGCAAGATAATTATTCTGGGATAGTATTGTCTCAATAAAATAAACATGACCGGATTCTATAAAACTTTTCTAAATTAATAAGTATCCCCTTATGAATAAATTGAGTTTATGTTTTATATGAATGATTCAATATATCTGCAGTCTCTACTGAAAGAGAACTTCATTCCAAAACAAAATTCCTGGATTTCCAAATTTCTATAACTGTACATTAAACGTCCTTATGATGGTGAGTTGAATGCCCACGATTTGTATGATAGACGTGACCTCCTTCACAATTACTGGTTCACGTTGGCTGTGTGTCTAGCTGATCAGAGTTGTGAAGGAATGTGAGAATGAATTCAGCTCCTTGTTACGATACCTCCACAATGTCGACTGAAGAAATGACAATCGACGATTTTGTCAAGTTAGCTGTCACCACCAAACTGCTCCATCCCGAGTTCTGGATACGACTCCATTTCCCCCACTGGAGCAGCGGAAGTCGCTTGGAAGTAATGAAGTGACAAGGCTACTCTCTTTGGGTGGGAGCTCAAACAGATGACGGAAAAATGATTTGTTTCTAGCTTTTCTTTAACCCCTCTGTATCTATATATTCTTCCTTCCTTTGTCTCTGTTAGTTTCACACTTCCTTTATTTGTCCGTCCTATCGTTATTCAAACCCCCTTTCCTTCTCTATCTCGTTCACGTTAAAATAATTTCCTCGTCCACGTTTTTCTTTCCTTTGTCCCTTTATCTCGTCTCCTCTTTCGCTGTGATTCTTTCACGTCCTTTTTGTTCGTCCTGCTGCCAATTCTCTCTCCGGCTATGGCAACAACGCTTTGGGCTCTCCGAGAGCGTGAAAGTAACCGGGTATTATGTAGACCTATATGTACAGTTGTTCTTTTGTTAATAAGACGAAGCAAATTTCTAGGACGTAGTTTTTTTGTCTCCTAGATTTTGGAGGAAGCTCCAAGATCTACTTGAAACTTGTGCAGGACTCCCTATTACAAACTATTGATCATTTCCTTCATAATTACTGAAGAGTCATCGTCCTTTTCTGACACGCTGCTTTCTTCGGTAGCATTTCTTCACGTTGATAGTTGTGAGGCACGCACCAATTCACTCTTTCACCTTTTCAATTTCAGATAATATTACGGGGAGCTACATGCCAAAATGCGTGATTGTTATTACATGTTAATATGTGCCCTCGGTTACATAATAACTTATTGTTCATGATTTGTATGCTGCATAATGAACAGATGTATGTAAAACAAATTTAACAAGCCGATGAATGCAAAAACCAATGCGCATTTGAAAACACTCACAGAATATATAAAATATACAACCAGAGCGGTATTGATTTTAAAATTCCCGACTAATAGCAATTACGGAGTAATGCAGGCTTTCAGTTCAGTCAGTATACGAAGGGGTTAGGGGCTCGATAATTGAGGAATCTGAGTTCAATTCTTGGCAGGAACAAGAGATTTCCTCTCTCCGCAATTTGCGGGCTGGATATGGGCCCATAATTCGAATGAAAACCTGGAGCTCTCTCCACTGGAACAAAGCCGCTGGTGGAAGATGTTCTGTCATGTCAATCTAGTGACGACGTTGAGAACGCGTGGAGTTATACTTCCACCTTCATACATCTTCAATGTACGGTGCTCAGTTAAGGACACGACAAACTTTGAAGTCTTTCATAAAAACTCTATGAAATAAAGAGTTCTAATAATATTTGCTGGAAAAGACAGTAACATAAGCAATATATTTAATTTTCTTATAATGTCATTAAAATATAAATAGTTACATTTCTCGTCACTTCTCTAAACCTATCCCTATGAATATATGTATTGATATTATGATTCTCATTAGAGACTAACAGGGTTTAAAATATTGTCACGTGTATGAATGTGACACCAGACGGGGTTCGGATTATTATTTGGATTTATTGAGAACCTACAAATCGTAACTATAAGTAACTATAGAGCTATTGTTAATTCGCAAACTTGCAATTCACTACAGAACGTACTAAGTCCTCTCAGTCTCCTGTCTTCACGAGACGTTCCCGGTAACGGCTTCTAACGGCGGACGTTCCCCTTCCTCTGGCTTCCTGAACTGTCTCCATGCTTCAGCTGCTAGCTTCACCGCAACAGTCATCTAACTAACTCATCCACTCAACAACCAACTCACTCCACTCCACTGTGCTACTCTAACTGAACCCAACTCGGTCGGTCGAGTGCTATAGCCTCGGAGCGTACCCATAGAAAAGAACGCTTCCAACAGCACTTCCATTGCTGCTTACGGACCGCTGCTCCAGTACTGTTGCTGGGACAGTGGATGTATAGATCCATATTTTCTTAACCTCGGCACCGGTTGGAGGTGAGTGGTCAAATTCACTTTCCGTGCCTCTTTACTCCTGACAATAGAGCCCCCCGGTATACGTTGGATAGGAGACTGGGTTAGCCCTAGAGTCGGTCTGGACGACGTGGAGAAGAGAAAATTCTTGACCCTACCGGGACTCGAACTCCTATCCTTTTTGTCGTCCAGCCCGTAGCCAGTCGCTCTACCGACTCCGCTATCCCGGCTCCCAAAGCCATAAGACCTATGAAAAATATATATTCTCCATAAAAGTGTGTTTAATATTTTTATGAAATTTGTTCTGCACATTTTTTCTTCCAAATAAATAGCGAGTTACACTTTCTTGAACATAAAAACATGTGTAGGTCTTCACATGAAGTGTCCATTACTGTTATCCTATTTTAATAGAAACGGGGTAAAATCTCCCTAACATAACTTCACGGAGATGATTCCTTCTTCAGAAGCCAAAAGTTGTTCAGCCACTAAAAAATTCCCAACACTTTATGGAAACCTAAGGTTCAAGACCGCCCACCAGAATCCTCCCCCCAATTTATTATTTTATAAAATATTTCCATCGGTTCTGGAGTTCTTATATGCTAACACACAGACAGAAAGAATGAAGCTCCTAAGGACATTTTCCAACATATGAAATGTCCTGTCTTTAATACAGAAAGCAGAAACGTTTCTGCATAAAGCAGAATCCTCTTTGAGAAACTAATATTCCCTTAGTTATTCAAGAAATTCACAATTTTGGATCAAGACAATTCTTCACTGTACTCACAGCAGACCAACTTTTCTCCGTGTCCAGAACCAGATGAATCCAGTCCACTCCTTCATATCATATTTCATTCAGATCCATGTCGCTTATTCCCTTCGATTTATGTTTTCCGATTAAAATTTTGTATTCACTCTCTTCTATCATGTGTGCTGCATGTCCCGTCCATATTAACCTGAGTTTCTTTCTAGTGTAATAATAATGTTTCAGGAAGAACACACGTTACGAAGTTCCTCATTATATTAATTTTCTCAAGCATATTATTACTTCCATGCTCTTAAGTCAAAATATGCTCCTCCGAACTCCGTTCTAAAATATTTCAGTCGAGTAAATCCATAAAACAACAAGTACAGTTGTAGCTCTGTGTGTCGGTATTATAATGGTTATGTTCTAGATGGAAGACGGGGTAACAGAAGACTATAATTTGAACGGTAGCAATCACTGCCTGAATTGAATTTGCTTTTATTATTATTACTTGCATTCTGTACCTCATCCTCCCCACGCTCCACATCATTCCAGCATTTAGCCTTTGACGAATAACTGGTTACTGCTTTGTTTGCTTTTTGTATTAAATGCTGGGTCATGCACGGATTCAGTGAAACATGTAAGAGGAAGCAAAATGCAGAAATTTCCATTCTCTCTTTTCATGCTTTTATTTCTATTGTCCTGGTTGTTTTAGATGTTTATTTTTATTTTCAAGTTGAGCCCTATACAGTTGAACACTGTCTGCATACCGCACAACTTAAAAGGGATATTTGTGGCAAGAGTTACCCAATTGTATCAGAATTATGATGCAGAGCAAGTAATAGTTTTCGATACAGGAGCTAATATTTCTTATTTTACCTACACTTCTCCTACTATTTTGGTATACTATGTAGGATATTATAATTTTAATTACTTGAAAAATATTCTATTCTTAATTATATCAGTCTGAAGCAATAAAAATATTAATCAATATGGCATACGTTTGTTTTTTTTTTCCTTTATATATAATTTCAGTTGAAATGGGGAAATGTTAAGTTTGTATGAAGAAAATCTGTTCAGAAAGTTAGAAGTGTAAGGTAAAAGGGGGGCAGTTAGAGAATGCTATAATTCTAATTGAAAATATTTTCACGAGTTTATGGCTCCGTGTGACTAATAATAACGGTGGTTGTATTGGATGATTAGATTTATTAACACATTCTTTCCAATCACTTGTAATCACAATCAATTACAACAACTCACAATACTCACCAGCCGAACTTGTTCAATTCTGACTTGCTCTATTATGGCCTGGTCTACAATTGGCGTCTGATTTACGACTAACTGACTGACTCACAGCGACTCACTTGGTTCTAATCTGAACCGCCGCTTATATAATCCATCGATATCCTAGGAAAATATTTGTTGGTTTCCCGTATCCATGGACATGCCTGTTGATTACACAGCAACGAGCAGGTTTCCAAGAATCTGCATGTTATTTTCGTATCCCAGTGTTTCCCAACGCGTTCCCTAGCAAAGGATCTACATGTCACAATATTTATAATGTTACAAGAAGTAACAGCAATTTACGTCTGTATTTACCAGTTCAAAACCAGATGAACAAGAGTTTTTGTACGATGGAGGAAATGTGGATACTTCCGGTTGAAAGAGACCCAAACGGAGAGAAGCGCGGTGAGAAGCCCCAAAATGCAACCCCGACATATTTGTAACACAATATGCTGATATACAGAATGCTGGCGCGTTTAAATGCTGTGTTACTAACAAGACTGTGAATTCAAGGTAGGGGCCTATCATTTCGTATCTAAACAGGACAACAAACGCTTCGTAATGCTACTTCCTCCGCCACGTTTGTCAGTGTCAGACAAATTCGGTTGACCATCCTAAAAGTAACAACGACAAAGAGGGCTTTATTTCAAAGCACCTGGAAAAAGAGTTTCTGTATTTTATAAAGTAATTGATTGCGGTTTCTTTTATTGCTAGTGCGGTGGGACTAAGTCCCTTGTACTGCGGCAACTTCTGGCCTATTGTATCAGCCCCAAATGATAGGTGAGGGTGATTGTGGAGCAATTGGTGGAATGAAGATTGGCAGGGGAAACTGAAGTACTCGGAGAATATCTGCACCAGCGCCACTTTGTCCACCACAAATCCCACTTGACCAGACCCGGGATCGAACCCGGACCGCCGCGGTGGGAAGCCAGGATCTATGGCGCTTTGATTGCGGTTACTATCATTAGATTCTGAGTTAAACGATGAGTGAATTATTGCAAAAATGGGTTGCTCTAAACCTGCCCTTGCACCGCGACCTTCATGATTTGTGGTTTGTTTTAGCGATTTTAGATTTAATTAACCTTTCTAATTCTGATTTGCTTCGCAAGTCATTCACACTTATCATATCCTGATTTCAGTTATTATTTGTCCTTTGATATAGCTTGACGTGGATCAGTTTTCCTCCAACCTGTCCTCTGTTGCTGAATATACGTTGACTACATTCATGTCTAGATGGGGCAGTGGTATATTAGTTTATTTACTTGTTGAAAGTGTGGGTAATTTCCATTTCATTATTACGGGGCTATTTCATTGCCGGGATAGGAACTGGTGATCTTCAGTAAAAGCCTAAATTGGGAAGTACAGTAGCCCCGGGAACGACATGAACTGGGAAGTGGCAAATGTGGAAGAAGAGAGAAACAAGAGAGAGACATAAACCGGATATACGAATAGAGAATAACACAGGATGTTTGTAGCTACACAATAACATTCAGCAACAGACTGTAATGACCTCACACTGAATTTAGTGTAGTTTCAAAATAAGATATATTTATTTACTCTGACGAGACATTTACTCTATATTCGATGGATACGACGTTCTCACAGCGATGACTATGACTATCACAATATTCTGATATGTTACTCCTCCCAACCCAATAGAATTACACTGACGTTTCGGAGAAACATGCTGCCACAAACTTCAGGGCAGAAAATAAGTTAAGCAACCAAGGAGCAAGAAGTAAGCAACAAGTTCCTTGTTCATTGTTTGCATAATAAACACATATCTTCAACTCTGAAAATGGACACAATATGTTTGTCGAAACACCGATGAATTTCCTTCAAGAAAGAGGCTATCAGCCTAACCAAAAGAAGGAAGAAGTTTTTATTTTACCAGTGATTCGTTGACTTTAGATCTCTCTTCCCACGAGTTGCTAATTTTTATAATTTTGTAACCGAATAATTGTGAGTTTCCATTCGAGAATTTATCTAACTGGTTGTACTCAACCTGAATAATAATGTGCAATATAACATGAAATAAACATTAATAAGACCGAGTCAAAAGCGTTGTAAATCCTTCCGATATGACACAGCGCTAGTGGGTACATTTCCTTTAGAATGGAATGCGCCCAGAGATAGATATGTCGAGTTATACCTGGATCTGCTCGTTAATTACGTCTGCATGTTGATATCCACGCCTGCGGCAGTCATCTCTCTAGTTAATCATACCATATATTGCAGTACAATCCGGGTACATGCGTCTCAGAAAGGATCTTCAAGGAGTAATCAATGGGGGCCGGTCACGGTAGCCGAGCGGTCTAAGGCATGCACTGTCTTCGCTCGCTCGGAAGCCGGGATCGTGGGTTCGAATCCCCCTCACGGCATGGATGATCACTCGCCCAAGAAGTCCTACCGAATGTGTAAGATCTAGAAAAACCGAAGTGAACGGAGAAGTTCATGGACGTAGGCCTAGGCCCACTGGGGCTGTAGTGCCAAAGGAAAAAANGGGGGGGGTTCATACTTGTGGGCAAATTGCGGGCGAGTCATGCAGGACTCGATGGTTCCCATAATACAAAATCAAATGAGGTGAATCGCGCCAGTAGGAACAGATCCCTTAATTATCAAGGTCACAGATAAAGTAACGTCCTCTCAGTAACAGATATGAATCATTGCTGCATTGTGAAATTTCTTTCGGATGAAAGATTCTGCGACGCTGTTAGTAGCTAGACTGCATGGCTTCGAATTGTGAGGTGATAAACAAACTGGACATGACGTGGAAGGCACCTGTTTTGGACTAATTGAAGATTTACAGGATTATTCTAAAACGACTGAATAAAACACGAAAAATGTCGGTCAGGGTAGTTGTACCCACCGAGAGTCCAAAGGCAGAACTTCCTGAATATGAGTGTAGACTCTTACACCTACACTAGGTCTGTATTTCAACCCCCGTCCCAAATTTATTTAAGTAAACACAGGGAAAAGTAAGCATATGTTACAAAATCATGACATAAAGATAGGAAACAGATGTTTTGAAAATGTGGCACAGTTCAGATATTTGGGAACAACGATAACAGATCGAAACCTGATTCAGGAGAAAATTAAGAGGCGATTGAACTCGGGTAATGCTTGCTACCATTCAGTCCAGAACCTTTTGTCTTCTCGTCTGTTGTCCAAAAACACAAAAATTAGAATATACAAAACTATAATTTTGCCTGTGGTTCTGTATGGGTGTGAAACTTGGTCTCTGACATTAAGGGAGGAACATAGACTGAGGGTGTTTGAGAACAGGTTGTTGAGGAGAATATTTGTACCGAAGAGAGATGAAGTGACAGGAGGTTGGAGAAAACTGCGTAATTAGGAGCTTCATAGCTTGTACTCTTCTCCAAGTATAATTAGAATGATAAAGTCAGGGAGGATGAGGTGGGCAGGTCATGTAGCACGAAAAAGGAAGACGAGGAATGCGTAAAGGATATTGGTGGGAAAGCCAGAACGAAAGAGACCACAGGGAAGACCAAGGCGTAGGTGGGTGGACAATATTAGAATGGATCTTAGAGAGATAGGATGGGATGGTATGGATTGGATAGCTCGGGCTCAGGATAGGGACCAGTGGAGGGCTCTTGTGAACTGGGTGATGAACCTTCAGGTTCCATAAAATGCTGGGAAATTCTTGAGTGGCTGCAGAATTGACGGCTCCTCCAGAAGGGCTCAGCTCCATGAGTAAGCAAGTAATATATAGAATCCTAATGCCGGTCACAGGGATCGTGCGGTCGAATCCCACTCTAGGCGTATAAGTATATGTGCGTTTATTCTGTGTTTGTGTTGTTCTGTGTGTAGGTACCGGCCTAACGACTGGCTGATCCCCCGTTCAAGGAGTCCGACAGACTGCGTATAGATTAAGAAACAGAAAAAGTGGCCAAGTACAAAAGGTTGTAGAGCCACAGTGGGAATCCTAATTTTTCTTTTCTTCATCAACAATTTTTCTTTTGATTTACAATAAAAATATGAGCACCTTAATGTATTAATTCCTTTCCATGGCACCTTAGGTCATGCATAGCTTCATTGCAGCAAGTTATCACAAAAATATTGTCACGTGTTGGGGCTTTATGCGTGAAGTACACGACGGGTTTTGGATTAGAGTTATTGACACCTGATATACTTCACCCGGAACTGTAGGCAATGCAGCGCTATCGCTGATCTTCACATTTTAGAGGTCACCGTTGCACACGCACTAGGGTTCTAAGTTTTCACTAGTCGTATCCTGGCAACGGATTTCATAACAGTCTCACTCACACTTCAAATCACACATGAAGATTCCTTTTCACATCGTAATTTCTTTCTTGCCATTAACTGCTGACTCAATTCAATTCCTTTGCTCCAAAGCACATAACCTGGCAGGCGTGCGTCTCGATTCTCTACTTTATTCTTCTTATCTGAGCTCTTCTTTTTAACCACTTTGCACGGACCACACAGAAAACACAGCTACACAGGAAGGCGACCGAGTCGTTGACTAGCAATGAACGTCAATTCTGACTTCACTATTCTGGCTTTCAGGCGCCATGTCACAACATTCTTGAATGTGGTCAAACAGAAGGATGGAGAATGTTATATAACATGAGGACGAATTTAACAAACTCAAGTCATCAGATAGAATTACATTAATGAAATAATTGACTACGAAACAGTACCATGTATACGTGAGACGAAAATTCATGCAACGTTCGGCAAACCTGAAAGGAAAGCCTTGTTTTCCAAAAACCAAATCAGTCAGATGATAATATTATTTTTTGAAAGAAACACAATATGAATATGACCGCCTCTTTGGTCTAGTGGTCAGAGTTCCTGGCTACAGGTCCAGAGGTGCCGGGTTCGATTCCCGGCGCTACCAGCTTTTCTGAGAAGTAGCGGTTCTGGAACAGGGTTCATTCAGCCTCACGAGGATAATTGAGGAGCTATTTCAAGGAAATAGCGGCTCCGGTCTAGAAAACCAAAATACCGGAGGTGGGAATCCTTTTCGCTGATCACGTGATACATTCTATCCGCAATTGGCACTAACTTCGCGAACAAGCGACGGTCGCTCGGTCAGTATAGTTTGCTTGCGGACTACAGGCCACGGAGTTTGTTTTTTGTTTATGATGAATGTGCGAACTGAAATAATATGACTTAGGATGAGGTTTAGTAGCGGATCCTTTGACAACTGGTAAGAATTTTGGGGTTAAATATGGAACAGGAAAATTCTTTATTAGCGTAGAGGCTGTTAGATTCTTAAGGACTCTACAGAATGGAGTAAGACAAACGAGTAATTTTTAAACGTATAACAAATGTATAGGATTATTTCGGAAGGCATGTTCTAATTAGAAGGTTATTTAGAATGTGCACTGATTACGTATTGACTCTATGTCAGGGGAAATGGAATGAATGTGCATCATTCTTATGTTTAAAAGAATAAATAAACACAGAAGCGAAAAAGGGTGAGTTTCTAACTTACCAGAAGGTAACATTTCTCGCAACACATCACAAACCAAACACACATGGCTAGGTCGCATTAAGTACACAGAGAGAGATATAAATCAAACAAACTGCTGCAAATCTATTCTGAATGTCTAAAAGGAGGATTCTTGCATGACTCGCTTCTACAAAAACTGATGATAATGAATGCGCTCTTGGTTGAGGGAACGAATTTTACACAAAATGTATAATAACTATTGAAATTACTGGAGCTGAATACACGGTTCTCTCTCTTCTACAGCAGTGTATTTTATAACAAAGATAAAAACAGAAGGTCTAATTAAAATGTAGAATACTTGTTAGTACTGAGTTACGCTGTTTTGAACGAACGCAATGAATTGGAATTCATTCGAAAAAAAATTTAACGGCATGCAAGATACACAAATTCATACATACAAGTATATATACAACATCTAATTGGCTGTTATAACGTTAACGCTCTTGTTTTATAAACAGGTGACATAATTTCGAATCTTGAATCGCTCATCAATTACTCCGTAGCCTTTTTACTGGTTTTACTCAGTGAGATGCGAGTAATTTTAGAATATTAAGTTGTACAGTTTATTATCCAATCATTCCCCCATACGCCTTAGAGGTGTAGTTCTTAATTCATTAAGCATAAGGAAAACTTTACTTTTACAGGCCATTTTCAGTTGTGCCCAGATTGATATATAGCCTAAGACAAATCATAATTTTCTCGTTTCATTCAATAAAAGTAAAGATAAAATTGTCCCTGTGCTTAACAAATTAAGCACTAACCCATGAAGGCATATGGGGGAGTGGATGTATAAGTCCACATTTTCTTGACCTCGACACTAGTAGGAGGTGAGTGATCAGCTTCTAGTCCCTGACGCATTACCCCTGAGAAAAATTCCACCGGTACACAATGTATAGGAGGTTGGGTGGCCCCCAGAGCCAGTCTGGAGGGTTCGGAGGAAAGAAAATTCTTGACACCACCGAGCCTCGCAATCCGACCCCTCGGTCGTCCAGCCCCAATATATTGAATAAGTAGTCTCGGACAGCAGAAAACAGGCGGCACTACAGCTGATGGGTTGGGCGTGGGGCTAACAACTACTCACCGTAAAAATAAGCTTGTTACACAAGATCACGAGAAGCCTCGGACCTAGTTAGATTACTTGGATAAACGACATAAGCGAAAGTAAATAAATATGAGATTTCGTACTTGGAATGTTAGAATTATGTACAGGGCAGGTTCGCTCAGGGCAGTGGCGGTAGAAATCCCAAAATATAATTTAGATTTAGTGGGAATACATGACTTCAGATGGGACGGGGTGGACATCGAACCATGCGAATATAATGTATATTTTTCTATGGAAAGGAGAATGAAAATAATGAATTAGGTACAGGTTTTTTCGTACATAACAGAATCGTGTCAGCAGTTAAGAGAGTAGAGTTCGTTAGTGATAGGATATCACACATAACACTAAGAGGTCTCTGGTATGATACCATCCTTCTGAATGTTCATTCCAAGCAGAGGACAAAATTGATGACAAAGGACAGGTTCTATAAAGAACTAGAACATACTCGTATATTTGATAAACTGCCGAAGTACCCTATGAAAATTTTGTTAGGAGATTTCAAAGCCAAAGTAGGCAGGGAAGAGTTCTCAAACTAACGACTGGGAACGAGAGTTTGCATGAGATTAGTAATGGTAATGCAGTTAGAGTAGAAAACTTTGCCACGTCAAAAAATCTTACTGTAAAAAGTATAATGTTCCCACATCGTAACATCCATAAATTTACTTGGCCAACTCCTGATGGGAAGATACACAATCAAATAGACCATATTTTGATACATAGGAGACGACATTCAAGTATGCTTGATGTGCGATCATTCACGGCAGCAGACTGTGATACTGACCACTACCTGGTGGTGGCAAACGCTAGGGAGAGACTGGCAGTGAATAAATAAAGAACACACAGGGTTCATGTGGAGAGGTTCAATCTCAAGAACCTGAACGAGGTAGAGGGTAAAGAGCAGTATCGTGTTGAAATCTCAAATAGGTTCACGGCTTTGGAAAACTTGAAAACTGAGGTGGATGTTAATAAAGCTTGGAAAACTATTAGAGAGAATATAAACATTTCTGCGAAAAGAGAGTATAGGTTATTGTGAACTGAAGAAGCATAAACCGTGGTTCGATGAAGGATGCTCAAAATTATTAGACCAAGGCAAGCAAGCCAAATTGCAGTGACTATCCAAGAGAAATAAATATGGATAAACTAAATAATGTAGTAGTGAAACCAGAAGACATTTCCGGAATAAAAAGAGGATATGCCTGGAAGAAAAAATTGACGAGCTTGCAACGAACAGTAAGAACAAGAACAACAGAGACCTGTATAGAGGAATAGACTTTAAGAGATGTTACTGACCTAGAAGTGACTTACTGAAAGATGAGAATGGTGATCGGCTTGTAGATTTCCACAGTCCGCGTTCCTAGACAGGACATTTCCAGGAAGG
Organism: Cryptotermes secundus; assembly: GCF_002891405.2. Lineage (NCBI taxonomy): Eukaryota > Metazoa > Arthropoda > Insecta > Blattodea > Kalotermitidae > Cryptotermes > Cryptotermes secundus. The sequence goes on along the minus strand of NW_019742961.1, from coordinate 2,004,968 downwards.
TGAATCAGCAGAGACGGCCCAATGCCTTGTCCTCCACGATCACCAGACATAACACCACTGGAATTTTTCCTGTGGGGTTATGTCAAGAGCAGTGTGTTCCGAGCACCAGTTAACGGACTTGATGCCCTGAAGACCCGCATCAGGAATGCAACCTCGGCTATTTAGCGGACATGCTCCACAGAACATGGCAAGAGCTCGAATATCGTCTGGACGTTCTCCGTGCTACCAAGAGAGCACATATCGAGGTCTACTGATTTCAGTAAAAAACTTCCAGAGTTTCACTATGATCTGCCGCAAACCTCATGTGGCTACCTCAATGTCTGTTTGTGCGCCACAATTTTTAAAGAAACCGACGGGACTTTGTGGACATATTGTGTTTTGAAGAAGTGGAAGAACTTCTCACAGTTACTGAATATACATAGGGTCAATGATGTTAGGCAGACAGAAATTCATACAGCTGAGCCGTTAGTAACTGAACCTAGTCCTTTTGAGGTTGAAAGTGCTATTACAAAATTGAAACTGTATAAATCGCCAAGTAGTGATCAAATTCCGGCAGAACTTATTCAAGCAGGAGACGAAATATTACATTCTAAGATCCACAATCTAATTACTTTTATTTGGCATAAGGAAAAATTGCCTGATCAGTGAAAGGTGTCTATTATTGTACCAGTTCACAAGAAGGGTCATAAAACTGACTGTAGTAATTAACGGGAGATATCACCGCTATAAACTTCATACAAAATTTTTTCCAATATTCTTCTCTCAAGGTTAAGTCCATATATAGATGAAATTATTGGGGAACATCAGTGTTGGTTTCAAAGTAACAGATCAATTACAGATCAGATCTTTTGTATTTGCAGACTGCTTGTACCGGTTCTCACGGTCTCTTCGCTTGCGGATATCTTATTTTTCCTTCTACCCTGAAGATGGAGGCGATACGTTTCTCCGAAACATCGATTAACACCACATCTACACTGTGACACATCCAAGAAGATTGCTTTCTTCATAGTCACCGCCGTGAAAACCTCAAATCTGTTAAAATTGTGTTCACAATGTAAGTGTACATAGGAAATGTATCATTTGAATATTTCTAGTTTAGTTTCTTGTGCCGCTTGGAATTTTGCGTCCGGCCAGATGAGTGTAGCTGAATATTTCCAATTCCTGGGTTATTAGAAGCTACACGCTGCACCACAGAGGATACAGGGTTCGATTCCCTGTATGGGTAAGGCGTTATTCTGTCCTTCATAACGTCCAAACTGCCTCTAGAACCTACCCAGTCTCCTATATGAAATGTACATGTGCTCTTTCCTAGCAGGAACAGCTGCCGGGTTGTGAAGTTGGCCACTCAGCTCCGATATCCAGCTCAAAATGCATGGAATTTTACCTCCGTTCCCCCATACATCATGAAGTGGAGCTTAATATATTAAGTGGAGCGATAAATTTACATTACTTTCTTTAACAAAAAGTCAAGTTGCTTGAAAATATTCAGATACGAAACCCTTGATTAGGTTACTGGTAATGTGGGTGGGTTAAATTTCGTTATGTGAAAATTTCATTGATTATATCATGTTTTTCTGAAATCTCCTGTTTCAGCAAGATGTTTCCTAGCAGTGACCTCGGTGTAGCCAGCAATATTATAATAAAGATTTCATTTTTTTTTCCTAATTTCTATATAGCTTTGAGAATATGTTCCATCCAGTGCCTCTCCAGACAATAACTTCATCATATGGGCTTCAGGCGCAGTCGTTGTTTCTATTATCTTTTACGATAAAATTAACTGGAGTGTACAATTTTTGGTTGCTATTGTGTTCTAGGAGCGTTCTTTTGTGGCAACCTAAAATATAATGCATGGTTCGAGAATTCTTCGTACCCGGACTTTCATGTTAATACACTAAACAATGGCTTTGTTAGCGCGTATAACAACTTCATGCCTTGTTTTGATTTTAAATGGAAATAAGCAAGTTCGTACCTGGAATTTAGCAACGAAATTTTACAGTAGGGAACCGGCTCAGAATAATTAGCTACAATAAAACACGAAATATTTTTACTATAGGAANAGGATTCTGACGATGGTGTATATCGCACTGATATGTTGGGATTTTGGACTTTATCCATCGTCCTGGTTTTTAAGATAACAAATAAAAACACCAGTTTGGTCCAGTGATTGAGGCTAGCTCTTTCTAAGGGACCCAACTGAATAGGTGTTTTCCTTCACCTGAGGACGGAAACAGATCCAGTTTCCGAAACGTCGTGTTTTTATTTGTTATCTTAAAAACCAGGACGATGGATAAAGTCCAAAATCCCAACATATCAGTACGAAATATTTTTATTTTACATATGTTTTGCAATCAATATGAAAGCCTTCGCCTGTTTCATTCTAAACTAGAATGAATCTATTGTATTTCCTTAGTTAAAATAAACAACATGAAATAAAGTATATGCACATCACGTTGGATATCCCAAGAAACAAAGTCCAGACTGGGTGCCTTCAGGAATACGATGTATAGTCCTGAGAGGAAAGGTTCCAAGGCAATCTGAAACGCAATTACAGACAAAGAAAATTGTTACGACCACTGATTCGAGATCATTATCGCTGTTACATAATTACAGCTTTACACTTCTAAAAGAGCTGTCCCTGTAACAGGCCGCATAGGCACATAAGGTTATGAGGCGTCGAGGTTCCCACATCTTCTAACCAATCAGCTCACAGATGGCGGTGAGGTTGTTAGCCTTACGCTTACGGCCCCTCTTTACCAGTCAGGAAAATTACTGGTATTCATATCTGTTAGAGGCTTAGTCGACCCCCGAGTCATAGACCTGTTGGAAGGATTACTTAAATTGAAAAACCCACTGACCTCATAGGGGATCTAACCCATGACTTTCCGGCTTGTAGCATAGTGCATAGGAGCTTATGCTCACTATTCAGTATGTGCTGTATGTTAGGTTATTCTTGGTGCTGTCGCTATGTTGTAGCGGTTCGGTCTCGGGATCAGCCCCTACACACCACTCATAAGAATAACTTAACATACATCACATACTTAATAATGAGCGTAAGCTCAGTGAGACGTTACTAAGGCCATGACTACACGAGCTACCCCATGTAAAAAGGTTCCGATGCGTGGACGCCCTGTGCTACAGTCACTTCTACCGGCATAAAATCCAGGCCAACACGTAGCGGTCGCAGAGTTTTGCTACAAAAACATAATTTTAATTTTCATGTCTTAATCTTTAGTTTCTAATTTTAATCTTTATATCTTTAATTTTAAAGTATATTATCTAAGGACTTTCAGTTTTAAAAATTTTGACCAAAACTTAGTATATGAATTTATTCATTTAAATTATTTCAAGACGCAATAAGGATCCTTATTTGAAGAATTAGATGATAATTAATTGCAATTCATCAGCTCAATCTGGAGGATTGTACGCCTCACGATGACCCGGTGTAAGGGTCGAAATATGTTGAGTCTGTAAAAACATTATACGTATAAAAGCAAATGTTGATACACTAGTGTCTTCTTTGTTTTTTAAATTCAGAATATTGTTGTGTTTACGGTATACCTTGTATATATTGTATAACATAAGTATTTTTTTCAACTGAACACTTGAGGTAATAATGCTTATATAACATCCTCTCTGACGAGAAGATAGGTCTGACGTTTACAATTGCTGCTGGTCCTCGCCAGCGCAGTCATTCTCGGGTCCAAGTCCTTCGGGACTCATGACCACATTTTACTGTCTCAAATTCGAGACTCTCCCAACCTGAAACGTCAGGACCCATTATTTATATCCACCATGAACAGGATGGCCCAGTTATACACCCAGCTACTGGGTTCCCTTTTCGTCGCTTCCTACGTCTCGCAGGGCTAAGGTGGAGGTATTCGACCCAGCCTCTACACGACCCTCCTTACATAGCCCCTGCACGGAACGCATTGAAAACACATCCACAAAAGAAGTTCCTCTACTGCTGCGTTTTTTTTTCTTGTCCCGGAAACGTGTTTACAGGCCGTTCCTAGCAACAGCCTTTTTCCTGGCTTCACAATTCTGGCTTTGAGCGGATATGTCAGAATATCGTGGCTCTTGAGCACATCCTAACGACGTACATTGTAAATCCCACTATATAATATATCTCATTATCATTACTAGGCAACGGCTGAGAAGAAACTACTGCGGCTACGAATACAAGCTCAACTAGAGAAGAATTGTTGGACTCGTTCTGTATGCGGTCCTCGTCCTATATGAAGAAAATAGGCGATCAGTTCTTCTCAGAACTTTTTGTGATTTTCGACAGATGTTTAACGCGTTTATGGTAGCTCGTAAAAACTTTAGCGATAATCTTACCTAAGTCTGTTACGTTACAATTGTGAGTAACGACTTACAAAGTAAAATAAAATAGAACATGAATTAATCTACTTTCAATCACAGAGGAAAGTAACGAATTTCTCCAGATCGTAAAATATAATAAAAAAAAAGGTTGATTAAAAGGTGGGAACGCGATACCACTTGAATGAACTTGACTGTCAGTGCATGTATGTGTTATTTAACAACAAAATGTTAAGACTATCTAGGTTCGGATAGTAGGATAATAGATGAGTGATTAATTGGAACGGATGTTGTAAGAAGAGGTCATCTCATATTGAAAACACTATCCTTGCATTTGCATGGAGGGCCAGAGACAAAGGAGCAGAACCATCACTCAGAATAGCTGGTAACCCGGCCGAGATTCGAATGCAAACTTCCGAAACTTTCGGTTCAGAGCTACACTGTCGCATCATTCCGTGGCGTCATTTATTTCATCTTTGTCGAATATCTTATACGAGTAAGATTTGAGGTTTTCACGGCTGCGACTACGAAGAAAGCAGTCTTCTGGGATTTGGCACCGTGTATATGTGGTGTTAACGGACGTTTGGGAGGAACGTGAGAACCAGTTCTCACGGTCTCTTCGCCTGCGGATTTCTTATATTTTTCCTTCTACCCTGAAGATGGAGGCGATACATTCCTCCGAAACGTCGGTTAACACCACATATACAGGGTGCCAAATCCCAGAAGACTGCTATCTTCATCTTATACGAGGTTTAAATAAACGTGCTTTACTCAAATTTCAAATATTGTTTCTAGATTGAGATCTTTTGGGTCATGACACCGTATAGACTTGCTGGCGGATACCAAAGTGACGGAGGAACATGCTCTGTACATCTTCAGGGTATACATTTCAACACTGAATGTGGAGACAATATGATACACTGAAAAGATATTATCAGCTTACAAGTCTGCATGGTGCCACTACCAAGAAGACCAGCATCTGAACAGTTACCACCGTGAAAATATCAAAATTTATTTTTCTTTTCAAGAAAAGAGCATCTAAATGAAAATAGATTGCATTATTCAGTGCTTTTGAACTCAGCATATACTGAGCACTGAAAGTATTGTGCTTAACATACAAACTCAGCCAACTGCTGGTTCTCTCTTTCCAGTCGTAAAGCAGGCTAAAATTTTGGTTCCCTGCTTGCGGTATCTGAACCCCCCGGCCTGCGCCTCATGTAGATGTATAACTGCAGGAGAGGGTGTTAATTATCGGCACATCTGATACCGCACCTAAATCACGCGGGATGACCAATTACCGGCCACCTCACCCCACACAAATCTCTGCGAACACTCTGTAGGTTAGGTTCAGTTGCGCCCCACAGCACGACCCTTCCGCTTAACTTCAGTACAACACGTAATCTACAAAATATTAATATAGGCACTAAGAAATTTATTTAAATATTTTAATATAAATAGTTCAGTCAAAAGTCTGTTGTCGTGATAGATTACGCTATATTACAAATAACTCCCTTGTTGTTATAATAATTGAATAAATTTCTTCATTAATTATGTGCCGAGTCAACAGCCACAAGGCCAATTACAGACAGAGCACAGTGTAGATACAGGTAGTCACATTATGGACAAACATTACATAAAGGTAAAGAAGAATTACAGGCGAGGACTGGAGGAAAAACACATTAATGCAGAGAAGTAAACAGATAAACAAAGGAATAATAATAATAATAATTATTTCATCAAAAATCTTAGTTGTTATTGAGAATTGAGAAATGTATAATATAAATATTTGGAAATAATAAAAACAATAATAATAATAATAATCTGTTGTTGCTAGCTTTCATGCTGAAACTGGACTATATTCCTTTACAGTTTCTTAATCATGCAGACCGTCGGTAGGGGCTTCTTGGGGGTGGGGATCAGCCCGCAGCAAGACCGTTCCATACACATGACATTAAAAACACGGAATAAATGCAAACATCCGAGCCTCAAGTGGGATTCAAATCCACGACCTCAGTATTTGAGCGGCGCTCTTATTCTCATAGCAGTGGAAATACAACCTCAGCGAGTAATTTGAGATTTTCACAGCGGTAGCTATGGAGACTACAGCTTTATGTGATGTGATGCTGTGCGGTGTAGTAGAACTTCACCGATATTCCGGAGGGGGGACCGAAGAGTAAGCCGGACCATTGAGCAACGAGGAAACAGCAAGCAGATTGCACTTGACTTGTTACTTACTGCTTGCTTATTTACTTTCTCGACTTCCTCTTCGACCTTGAAAATGAAGGCAGTACCTTCCTCCGAAACATCGGCAAAATTCTACCAGACTAGAAGACACCACATCCAAGAAGACTGTATTCTGTATGACTTAGTTTAAAATACCATGGGATAATCTTACAGGTACATTGGTTGTAGAATAATTCTTGGAGTATGTGCAAGTGATACTATGGTGTATAGACCCGCTGCTAGGAAACGACCTCGAAAGAAACGAGACAAGCAGCCATTGGAATGCCAATGGACTAGATGAGTAGTGGTCACGTGGGAACCTCAACAGGCACGAACAAAACACCGGTACAGCAAGACAGAAACGGCGCTTTCTACGCGGTCTTTGCAAGGAGTTATCAATGGGACAAATTTAGGGTGTAGTTCAGTTGTGAGACGGAGCATAGCCGAAATAGCGTGAGCGCGGAAACTGAAGAATCTACACAGTTAGAAGCAGTTACTGGGAAACGACTAGTGAAGATAGTCCAAGCTAGAAAATCCAGCATGTGCTGTAGTGATTGGTATAGTGTGGAGATTAGAGATGGCGCTGTAATTACTCTTAGTCACGAGTCGTGTGTTGAAGTGGTCAAAAAATCCAATCTCCAATCCAACCCCCGTCTATAGTCACTCATACACGTGGCATCTCGTGTATCGTATTGTCACTAAGTATGTCACACTATGAAATTGTATTTTTGAGTAATTTATAGTCTCCCATTTTGTCAACATGTTCCTCGAGTCTAATGGAGCTGGAAACTTCAGTGCCCTATGCCGAATAGCCTCCAAATGGACGCTGCCCTGAGTTAAGCTAGTTAAATCCATATCCTCGAAATCTTCTACGTTAAGATCCGTTTTAATACTATCTTCAATTCTATATGCATGTCTACCAACTGGTCGCTTAGCTTCAGGAAATTTTTGTAGAAATTTATACGAATTTCTTGCCTCTCCATGCATGCTATATGCCTCGTTCACCTCTTCTCCCTTCATTTATTATATTCGTAATATTTGTCCAATATTACAATTATTATTGTCAGAGTTTTTCTGTTCCTTTATCAGAACAGAATTGCTGATAACTTATTTGCTACTTAGATCGCTTTTTATCTCAGAGTATTAATTAATATGTGCTCCCCTCAGCTACTCACTTCGCTATACGTCTACTAAAACTCCTTCAGTGATTTGTAGAAGGGTTTATTGCGAAAATACCTGCCCTAAGCCTTCAACTTGTAGGCGCAATGTAATCAACGTTAAGACGTTTTCCTGTAAGGAGTAAAAACAAGGTAGTGTACCACAATAAATCCTCTTTCGATAGTTAGAAGCAATGTAGTATATCACTTAGCGAGGTCTTAAGGTCGGATCCTGTGTTGTAATTCAGTGTCCGGAGACGGTGTGAAAATGGGATCTTGACAGTGTCCCATTTTCCGCTCATTGGGACTCGTTCGCCCGAACTCTGCCTGTTCTTACTTCCATGTTCTCTGCCACAAATTCTCTCTCTCTCTCTCTCTCTCACACACACACACACAGGATCGTGATTGTTTCAAACAAAATTAGCCCTTATAGACAAGAAAATATTTTATCTATCTAGAGTTCTTTGTTGGTTTGTGACCGCTATTTCAGTTCCTTAATGCTATACAAAGTCGATAGGACTCCTTGGACGGGGATCAGCCCGTCGTATGCCGCTACCTACACACAGAACAACACAAGCACAGAGTAAACACACACAGACATACATTCCTTGATTGGGATTCGAGCTCACGATCTCAGCGTTCGAGCGAATGAAAACATTTCATGTCTTAGACAGCATGACCACTGTGATCGTCCAGCACTGGGATATGAAGCAATTAATCATTAATTGATATATTTGTATGGATTCTATACGTCGAGGTATAACACGGCGAAGCGAAGGAAATTCGTGGTGAGATTTAAAACTCTGCAGCATTACGTAATGCTTATTTCCTATGTACATTCACTTCCACTTGACTTCTTGGTGAAGAATTCTGTCACAAAGTGGAGCATTGACGGGTCAAATTAGGCATGAGAGTATTAAGTTTTTAGGTGGAATATTATTTTATAATTCCTAAAAACAAAGATATTTTGAATTAGAATCGTAATGGTAAGATTAGGAAATAAAGCCCTTTTATGCTGTACGATACGGATTGGTCCTGTTTTCGTCTTTGCGCTCTCAAAATTTCTGATCCTGTGACATCATACGAGTCTTCTCGGCTCTTAGCCCCATTTTACTCGTAAGAGGTAAATTTGTCCCTATGCTTGCTTAGTGAGTTGTCGGCTTCACGCAACGGCCACATTACGCCCGGAGGAAGAGCCCTCGGAATCCATCAGACAGAAGGCTGGATGGGCCCAGAGCCGATCTCGAACCTATGGAGAGAAAATCCTTTCGCCTGCTGGAAATCGAACCCCGGCAGTAGAGCCCGCCGACCACCGTTGTACCGACTAAGTCATCCCGACTCCATATTTTACTCGTGCTGTTTGCTCACTGTACCTTTCAGTAAATCTCGTGTACGAGTACATATAGTTACCACTGCGCTTTATAAGGTTAATGAGGCGAATGGATTCATTCGCTTTACATACTAATTCGTACAGAGGGTAACAATATTGTCACAAAGGATAATGTGTTCATATTCTCTATTTCCCCGATTTAGCATATGAGGAGACAAAATGTTTATAAAATTTCAGCCCATTACTCTAAAGGAAAGAAACTACGCGTTACACCTAGAAGTAGATCGGAGCGTAATAATAAAATGTTACTTAGGAAACACGTCGTGGGTTGGATTCAGCTGCCATAGCACTGGGTCCAAGGTTTTTGTGAGTACGATAATGAAACTTTGGTTTCATAAAAGCACAGACATCCTTGTGCCATTTCTGGTTCCCACAAAAGTGAAAAAGTTCTCTGCCGCCTAGATATGACGCCGTATATTCTATGGGATTTTTGCAGATGTTATGCGGTGAAATGCTGCCTTCATCTTCAGTGTCGAAGGGTAAGTCGAGTGTGAAAGTTATAATACAAATATGAGAAGAGATATGACCCCGGTAGGGCTGTGAATAACTGATTCTCTGCCACTGTACATCACCGTGCCAATTTTTCTGTCATTGGTTTACTCTTTGGCACTCAAAGATGGAGATAGTGTGTTTCTCAGAAGAGTAAGGAGGCATCTACCAGACTGCACTGCGTCACTTCTCAGAGAACTTTTCAACTACCGAGAAACTTTCAAGATAAATCCCGCGTCATAGAGTTACTCCAGCAACAAAACTTCCATATTCTGAGAGTGGATACATGTAGGGTCCACACTTGATTCCTTAATTTTTGGTTTACTTAACGACGCTTTTCGAGTGTCATTAAGCGATATATGAATGATAAGTTGGAAAGAAGTGAGGAAAAACAGTCTGGTCTATTTTAAGATACTAACCCGGCATTTTCTTTAAGGTAATTCGAAAAATCAATAAATTATCAGTCATGAGAGTGGATTTCGGAAAGACATATTATCCTGGGCCTTCGAATTATGAAGCATAAATACTATGCACTCCATAACAGAAAATAAGATTTTGGTATGATATAAAGTGATGTGATTCATTCGTTTTGCTACAAAATCGTTTTTTTTTTCAATGAATTATGGGTTGAGCGTCACGGATTAAGGAAATGTCATTGACGAGTACATCTCTAATTGATTCCACAGGTTGTATTATTAAAGCAGCTTTATGTTCAGGAAATAGCCATGTCGACAATATTGTTGAAAAGGTTCTTAGCGTTATTGACGTGCATATTTCACTGAACTAATATATATGGACATACTTTCTTTGCATGTTCTCAAAAGAATATAAAATTTCGAAATCTCCATAAACTACGACACGTTGCGTGATAAATAACAAATACATTTGATATACCCGCAACAAGTGTTTTCATTACCCACACAATAGAGAAGGTACACTGAAAAAAGCATTGAACCCTCCTTCATTGCCTGTTACATAATTTATATTCATGAAATATTTTCAACGNGTTGACAAGTGCATGTTTGGCACAAATTTTCTATCGTGTTTTTACTGCGATTTTATTCTTTCCTCCCACTGACGGAACCGGTTGTCGGTTGTTCATAGGTTGTTTCTACAGATCAAGGTTTGTCCAGTGATTGAGACTAGCTCTTTCTAAGGGGCCCAACTGAGTAGGTTAAACCTTCCCTATACACCTGAAGACGGAGACAGATCCAGTCTCCGAAACGTTGTGGTTTTTTGTCTTTTTATATACCGGACGATGGGTGAAGTCCAAAATAAGCCAAAAGAAGTACAGTATACACCATCGTCAGAATCCTTTCAAGTCTATCTCCGTGGTTTTAGTCCGCAAACGAACTATATCGACTAAGCGACAGCAGCTTCTCGGCGAAGTTAGTGCTAAATTTAGTGGATACAGAATGTTGCGTCATCAGCGCAATGAATCCCCACGGCCGTTAATTTCGGTTTGCTAGACCGGAGCCGATCTTTCCTTGAAATAGCTGCTCAATTATCCTCACGTGGCTGAGTTGACCCCGTTCCAGACCCACTACTTAGAAAAATAATAATTCATAACGTAAATAATTACGTACTAAAATCTACTCAGGGCTCAAAAGGCGATATATGCCACCGAAAGCAGAACAAATTATGTTTTTGAGTGAAGAAGGAATATTTAACTAATAATTCCGGTTTAATTAGCTGTGCAGGAAGTAATTCTACTTCATCACAAGAAGATGCTTATAGGCTCCGAAGTGGAGGTTTTCAACCACAAATAATCGCATCACTTTATTGCAATAGAGGCACAAGTCAGAAAATTACCTGCAACACAGAGAGAGGGGTAGTGGTGGTGTAATATTACAATTTGTTGGTGTATTAGCTACAACTAGAAGATGAAGCGTCCAATTCAAAGTTTTAGACCAATATAGTCTACGTCCAATCTCTGTTCCTCTGTGTGTCCAAGAACGTTTAACAAGGCTGTGGTTGAAAGAGAGTGCTCGAGATTTCGGAACGGTTAATGCATATAATATGGTCTTGCCTACTTTCCAGACCCTAAAATAATAGCTTTATCACTTACTTGCTTAGTGCTTAAATAAAACATTACAATCAGCAAGATATATGTGGTGTGTACACGTATCTCCAGGCCATCACAATGGCCACGTGGTCTGAGGCATAAACTGTCACCGTCCGCTCAAGCACTGGGATCGTGAGACCAGTCCCACTTGAGGCATGGGTGTCTCTGTGTCTTTATTCTGTGTTTTTGCTGTCCTGTGCGTAGATAGCGACTTTACGACGGGTTGATCCCCCGTCCAAGGAATGTTATTGACTGTGTAAAAGTTCAAGAAACTAAAAAAGCTGCCAAGGTCAAATAAAGGGATGCAGAGCCTTCGATATATATATATATATATATATATATAGATAGATAGATAGATAGATAGATAGATAGATAGATGTGTATCTCCATCTATTTCTAACCTTTGTACTGGAGAGAGGCAAGTGGTAGACCTTCATTCTTTTGGATTTTTACTTCCGAAGTCCCTGCTACCCATTGAATTGGAGGCTAGTTGGCCTCATAGCCTGCCTGAAGGGGGCAGAGAGCTAAACACTTCCTGGCTCTGACACAGATATCATCTTTCCATCTAACATGCCTCTATTACGAAATCTGCAATTGAAGGAGTGTTGTTATGTAGCTTAGAGAGTCACTCCACATTCAGTGTGGATGGAAGTCATTATTCAGACTGACCCGCGAGGCGATCACACCGACGTGTCCAAATCTCGCTAAAATTTGCATATAGATTTAAATTCTATAGTAACCAGATATCTCTCCTTTCCATAAGAGGCCCTGTCGAAAATTACCTCTGATGAACATTGTCACTTTTCAAGATGAAAAGTGCTATCTTCTGGGGTACAACGCCGTGTAGCCCGTTGAATGCCAACAGACGTTTCAGAAGAACACATCACCTCCATCTTTATGGTCCAAGAATAAGCGGAGCAAGAAACCAGCTTGAAGTAGGTGTCAATCAGAGGTGGTTTTCCTTGCCAACTGCTTCACGCTAGTTTCTTTCTCGGTTTACTCTTCGACACTAAAGATGGAGGCGTTGTGTTCATCCGAAATTTTGATTGGATTTCAATGAACTACACGGCTCTATATCCCAGAAGGTAGTACTCTTCATAACCACGGCTGTGAGAACCTCAAATTCTACTTTTGAAGATGTTAATTGAGTTCTATTTATTCAACGCAGCTGCTTCAGTTACACAGTTTGTTTTATCGAAGAGAAGAATGATTTTGGATGACGAGTTTCGAAAATATATAGAAAAAGAAACGATCATAGCTTATTTGATAGTTATGAAAGAATTTGTCTACAAAGCCTTCGGCTTACCATTAAGTTCTATGTACATAAGGATAGATGGATTACGGTTTGTGATTTTAAAGCGGTAATTCATGAATAGAAATCTGGGTTCTAACCACTCGAAAGAGATCTAGGTGCGTCAAATATTGAGTCATATTAACTTGAATGGAATAAATCCAAAACTTCGAAATAAATTTCAAATTTACATCAGAATTTTTCTTAAACCTCAGAACAGACTAAGTCTCTGTTCATCAGCATCTCGGAAGCTACAGTAAGGCACAAGAAAAGAACAGCCTGTATGAAAATGGCATACCACTATTTACCCTAGCTTATAGGTGATCGTTACCCATGGCTGGCAAACACCCTGTATGAGGAAGAATGTTATGATATCAACGTACAGACAGTGTAAGTAGCAACTGTTGGCTATTGATGATAATCAGCACCTCTGCGGATGGCGGCAATCACACCTCACTTACACACAAATCATATGCATGTAACTAATACCTATTTGCTGGAAAGCAACATTCTATGTAAGGATGACAGAATCACATCGGACCCATATAAGCACGGCTTACATAAGCTGGAAAAGAAAAAAACCTAATGAGGATTCAAGTAATAACATCACACCAATATACAAATTACATACATGTAACTGGGGCACGCGGTAGCGTAGTTTGTTGAGGGACTATGCTAAAAGCCGGGAGGCCGCGGCTTCGATTTCCCATGAGGTCACTGTACTTTTCAATTGACTTAATCCTTCCAGCCGCACTGTGGCCCTGGGGTCGCCTCAGCCTCTAACAGAAATAAGAACCAGAAATCTTCCTGGAGGTTAAAGGCAGCGGTGCGCTTAAGACTAACAAGCTCACCGTCAACTGTGAGCCGAATGCCTAGAAAATGTGGGAACTTCCACGTCTCACAACCCTATGGGCCTCCACGGCCTGTTACAGGAATAGCTTCACCTTTTACCTATACATGTAACTGCTAACCATTACTTGAAAAGAACATTCTGTATGTGGATAGCAGTGAATTGCATCATACCGATTTATACATTGGGCTTATTGACAACTGTTACCCATTGTTGGAAAGCAACACTCTGTGCTAGGATGACAATTAATTACGTCATACCAATATATACACGGGATTATAGACAACTGTTACTCATTACTGCGAATAAACACCCTGTATGAGGATGACGGTAATCACATCGCACCGATATATACATGGCCTGCATAGGGAACTGTTGCCCATTGCTGGAAAACAATCCGCTACTTCGCCAATGCAATCTCTATTGAGTGCAAAGCGTTGTAGTACTGGAAGGGGGGGGGGAGCCACCCATTCCGCACCCTGCCTCGCGTGACCACGATGTACCTTGACGGGCTCCACGCTACAGCTAGATAGATGTCGCACATAACCCCATACCCTTTCCAATCGACATACATACACACACACATACATACCCTGCTACATTACATGCCATTTTGTTTTTCCAGTCTCTTTAGACCAGACCGAGCCTTCACTTCGCGCTCCACAAGGTTCCATGACTAATTGTCCAGTGGCCATTACCCAAAATTATCTGCCACCACTCCATCCAGTTAAATTGGGCTAATGGAAGATATCAATCAACTAATCATTTGCTCGTAGGAAATTGTGTTTTAAATGGGTTTTCAATTTCAGTTAAATAAGCATAAAATTAAATAAAAGGAATATTAAATTTTTCCCTATGATTAATTAAGTACGGCACCATGAAAACTTATGGAGACTGAAGTTATAGCTCCACATATTCTGACGTATGGAGTTTAAAGTTTTAGCTCCATATAACCTTAATATACATAGACAGAAATATTTTGGCAGATTTACTAACTCCTGGAATACAGTCCTAACTACCAATTGTTTTGGAAGTTTTATGGCGCTCAGAGAAGGCCTAAACGCTATGGAGAAGCAAATAATGTTTCTCCCCAATCGGGACTCGTACCCCGCTTCCTCGGCTGTCCAATTTAAGTATCGTATCGATTAAGTTATCATTTCTCTTGTTATTTATTAGTTCAATAATGTTTTCATTAAATGAGAGCTTTGTAAGCGTTCAGGCAATTTTTATCCAATGCAGTTTCCTGCTAGCTTTCTTTTTCAAGTCCAGTACAGGTTCTGTTTTCGAATTAGATAGACATTGTTTTCGTGTCTTTCTCCAGCGTTCAATACTTTCTGTAGCTTAATGCAGCACGCTTTTACTGTCGCCTTAATACAAGCTAAGTGGATCTGAGAATGCTTATGTTGGTATCTCTAGAAATAGATCGAAGAAAAGACAGTGGTGTAGCTGAAGGGACATTTTTACTTTCTGCAACTTGTTTTGTATCTTGTAAAAGAGGCACACTGAGGGACCGTTAACAAAACACTTGATTATAAGTTGATATTATTTTTTTAATATTCGGATTATTTTATTTTCATTCCACTATATGTTTCGATTTATCAAGATCATCATCAGGTGGTTTTTATGAATTACATATATCGTTACTGAATTATTAAAATGGATAAATTTTTTAAATTTATCAATAATATTGTAATTTAAATTCAAATCTTAAGTTTAAGTTTTGTGTGGGATATGTCTCAAATAATTTATGCTAAACTTTAAATATGTTAAAAGTTAAAATCTAGTTGTTAAATAAAATTAGATACGAAGAGAATCATAATTTTTAAATGTTTAAAAGGACGATGAGGGCTTTTGGGTTATTAGTTATTAGGCAGTCCAGACCGGCTTCATGGTTTCCAATGTTTATTATGTACGCGCAAACTTCGAAAATAAATATGATAAATTTAATGTAAGCGATTTAAATAGCTTGGATTTGTTTTGTAGTTACTTACGATCCGTTTGATGTAGGGATGTAATTGGTCGGGGTGCTCAGTTCATGATACTGTAGGTAAATTTGTGGCTTTTATTTTGTAGGTTTCAGTACCAAAGAATTTTCAGACATGGGGGTTGTAGTAACTTTGATATTTTGTATGTATACAATTGTGGATTATTAGCTCTGTATTTTATTTACTTATTAAATATATTCTTGTGTATAGGAAGCTTTTCTGTATGCCTCTCAGCTTCGGTATGGTTTGCAGAGCGGCTGTAAATTAGATATTAGGTATTTTAGCTATGTAATGTATATTTTACTCTCCTTGCTTTTGTACATATAGATTGTGTTTTATATACTTACGTTTTTATGATGTACCTTGTATGTGGTTGACTGTAGGGACATGACTGAAGTAAGCGAAAGAAAATGATTGAGTGTTGTTAGTCACGTAGTGGAATTATAAGGAAGTGGATATGTTGGTGGGGATCGGGTGAATGGGGAAAGGGGTGGTGTTTTTTTAGTATGTGGGATTATTCATTGAATTGAATCAATGTGTGTTTATTTTTAAATCAAGTATGGAATTGTGTTTGTCTGCAAATGTATCGTGCATTTGCTGTTTTTGCTTGTTGAGGGTAAATATGGGGGTTTCGTCGTACCAAAGCAATGATCCAATATTTTCATGATCTCAGTACATTTCTTGCGGTAGAAGTAACGGTGACACAAATTGGCTCGTGCTCGAACCAATGTAGGTAGCAGAAAAATTATCAATTTTCGTGTGGTTGCCTCTCCAAAAGGAAGTCTTTTAGCTTATCCATATTTTCTACGAAGCTCCATCTGGGAACAGCAAGGTGGGACAGACAGTATTGGCAAATACATCTATAGATAAAGGCCCGGAATGTAATGCAGTCAGAACATTTCTTCCTAGATTTATGTAGTACTATCTATACGTTCATTTATGCAGCGATTATTGGCTTAGCGTAATCAGATTTTGTATCGTAATAGCGATATACAAGTCTCTTCCAATATATTGTGTTTCATCATAACGCCTTACGAGAACTACTTAGTCCACACGCTTCACACCCATGTCGGAGAAGTTGCCGCGGAAGGACGGCGATTTCGTAGTTATTCTTCGGGACAGAAACGAGATAAACCTGCGGAAGCTTAGGCAACGACATAGCTCAGTCAAGAAATTACCCGTACTTTATGTAACCGTAAATTTCATTAAAGTGTGCACAAAACTCCGACACGGGATTCTATCCTGAACCATTTAAGTCCAGTCCATTCCTCTGAGCTCCATGTTAGATTCGTAACTAACCTCATGGCTCACAATCTCTCACATTCAGATATCCCAACGAAAATATTGCATGTATTGTCACATATTATCGATTTTGCTTGATTTATAAAACGGGTTTTGGGTTTGATGATCGAATTTATTTTGCCTTTATAAAACTTGTTATAAGAATTTCATAAATCACTATCTTAGACTGGGCACTCTCGGCTTCTGAACACACTACACTAATTCAGTATTACTCGAGCTAGTCACTTCCATATAGCCTCGGGGCGGACTCCTCAGAAAACCCGCCCATTGCCTAACAATGGACATCTACTACTGTCACGTATTATTGTACGCATTACCTAGCTGCGGAATGTTTACCAAGAATCTGCCTTCGCGGGAAGGTGTTTTCGAACCGTTGCCTAACAGTGGGTCTATACGTCAGAGTATTTTTCATGTACACCATGAGTACCACATGTCTCATCAAACTTATCTTTTTTATTTATTCATCTTCACTTTCCTTTGATTCTAACATTTCTCTGTAACTTCGCTTCCTTTGGATGTTTGAACGCTGCATAATTTCGATACAGAGATCGCCGTTAAATAACCTGCTTAAGAAAGAAGATACACATTTGGGAGCAGGGATGTGCAACCCCTCTCATTCTTAACTCAGACACTTGATGGGTGCGAGTGTCTGGGTCTCGTCCCGTCCTTTGTGTAAGGGAGAGCCGCTGTTCCGAGTCTAACATAGGAAGTCGTCAGTCAAAACTGATTTTCTTAGCGTAGTAACATTACGTATGAGTCCTTCTGGGAATATGCCAAAACGTATATAGCATACCTTACCTACATAAGCGATAAATTATTCTCGTTGTTTCTTTCCTAGACAACTTTTATTTCATCAAGACACAGTAATGTAGCTTCAGAAAGAAAATTAATAGAAAATATGAATGATTTTAACAGATGCACACCGGTTTGTGGATTTACACGTGGTTTAAAAAATTCCTTATATGTAAAATTACAAAACAAAATTGTGCAGGAAATAGGCAGAAGCCATTCAAAATCATCTAATTCCAAATGTTCTTGCAATTCAACAAGCCATGCATAGAAAGTATAAACTTGGCGGTAGACAGGCCTAGGCCTTTTAGGTGACTAACCGCCATTTTGGAGTGCTTAAATAAGTTAAGGCATAAACTTATGTACAAGACTGCATTGCAGATGATTTCTTTATATCTTATATAAATTATTTATTATTGTGAAATGGCGAAGTGTGTATGGTATCCATAAATTATAAATGCCTAATCTAGGCATTGTGTGATTGCATCTATACCCGTGCTCAATTATGGTGCAACAAATTTGGAGCCTTCTCAGAAAAACCAAACCCCTCATCTCGTCGAAATTTTGGTCCCATTTCCAGAAAAATAAATGGTCTTGAATGAACAAAATTTTAAATTACTTTATTAAAATCCGTCACAACACAACAACAAAACAATTGATGTTTAACAGAATTTTACTACATGTTTCGGCTTTTTAGAAAGCCATCATCAGGCAAATATACAATTAACGTGTTCTTAAGCTATTGAATTGCATATAATATAATTCAGTGAAGTGTTGGATTTTCGACATTATAACTTAATATAATAATATAAGACATAAAATACAATAAAAGATAAAGATTTTAAAAGAGATAAGTTACATAATTAAAATACAGTTAAGAACTATACATATAATAGTTCCTATTAAGGTAGGTTGCTGCAATCGCAGTGTTATGATATAGTGTTTTTGCGGACATATGGCGACAGTTTTCCTGCTTGGATACACGTATGAAGAGGTTGAACTGCTTGGAGGCCCGTTGGCATGTGTGCAGTATTATCTAGTTTTGATATCTGGAAATAATCTAACGATTACAGTATTTAACGGGTACCTATATTTACGTGCATTATGTCTGGTCTGGTAGGAAGGCGGATAGTAACTAAAAAAATTAGTCATTAGGTCGCACGGGGCACGAAACCAAGAGTGACTGTGCTGGCGAGGGCCACCAGCGATTTACTGCTATGCTATGCTACTCTGTGCAGTGTTACAGTGTTGATTCTTTTTTTTATTTAGACCCTGAATTTAATGTTACGTAGGGAGGAGTTTGTGTTTGTTTCTCAGGGTGTACTAACTTCCACGTCTCTGAGGGGGTTAAACGTACAGATAAGGCCTATGGATTACCCTTTGCGTGATGTTTAAACGAAAGGACAACTTAATAAATAGTGAAGTGTACACGCTGGAATTTCAACGCATGAACTACGAGTCCGTGAGTGCTTTAAACATTACCCAAAAGGACAAACAAGTCTGCCGTGAGATGGAATTTCCGAGAAAGAGTGGTAGGAGGGAAGAAGACATCACCTTAAAGTGGGATGGATGAACGTACAAGTTATAGTATCTGAGAGAGTTTAATGAGATAATTTTCTAAAACTCAGGTTACGGTCTTCCGTCCATTGAACTGTAAACTAGTGTGATGAGCAGGCTCTTCATTGGTTAAAGAGGTATCCGTATGTGTGGGCATCCAAACAACTATTTTACCACTACGAATATATGAAGCTCTCTAATTATTAAGTTGCAAAATTCCTTTAAATTCTTCACACAACACGATCGGCTAAGGACTGACAATTATAACTTTGCGTCAGATGTTTGAAGCTCTACATGGAAGTTAAAAATATTATCACGTGTTTTAGTGACTAAGACACGAGTTTGTATCGTTGAATCGATTATAACACTTATAACACTTTCAAGATTACTGTAATTATAGCATTTAAATAAATGTTTCTATATCTGCATTAACTGGTGGTTGCTAAGTAACAATCTAAAAAAGCTATTCTTCTGCAAAATTTTCTTTTTCCGTTTCCTGGCACGGGATTTTAACACATGAACCATAACTGTCACTCTCCAGATTTCACCGCACAGTAGCACACATGAAGTCTTCAAATTGCACGTTAAGTCTTCACAGGCTGACTTCTAATTCTCCTTCAACTACGAAATTCCCGTGACTATCTCCTACCAAGAACTGACTGACCCGTAGAGGCGATTGTCTTCAAGATAACTACTCTGCGCGGACTCCAAGGAAAAAACACAGTATTTTTTTTCTAGAATGGTCTTTAAGTTTCGTTGTCTGATAATAGTTAAAGTCAAAGTCATATTGCGACTGACGGTCAGTCAGTCAATAAGTCTTGGTGTCGAGTCTCATCTGGGGCTCATGACCAGATATTTATTTTTACCGTTTGATAATTACGGTCTTATTTTTGTTGGGCGCCCTATCTGACGAGAGGACGGGTCTGTCTTTTGCATATGCTGCTGGCCCTTTCCAGCGTGGTATTTCTCGGGTCCTAGTCCCTTGGGACTAGCAACCATATTTTACTCTCTCAGATTTGAGACTTCCCTTTTCATCTCCGCCTACGTCTCGCAGGGTCACGGTGGAGATATTTGATCCCGCCTCAACACGGGGGGTGTCTGGTAATAGACGTCCTATTGTTCAGTGCATTTCTTTGGCGCCGACCACATAATTTCTAAATTACACGTTTTAATCACGTGACAGTCGTCATAGAACACGGCTTAAAAATTCTTCAGCAAGTCAGCGACTTCCGATCCTGTTAGCATATGCTTCTCATAGCATAACTGAAGTGTATGTAGAACAAAAAGTACGCTGACAGTACGGGTATATTAGTGCAGGCCTGTCTCCTCTCCATATTGATAGGGAAGTTAGGCTGAAGGCGACCACTTTATGCTTGCACAATAATGTGCGAAATTACACCGTAATATTATCATGCACTGAAATGAATAACCAAGGTGACCTGTACATCATTGTCCTTCATTATTTCTGTACGGTCTTATAATAATTTCTAAATTATGTTCTATTGCAGTTCTTCCAGTTGGATGATATATANATATATATATATATACTATGTACACATAATGTAAGGTAGCCGGGATAGCGCAGTCGGTATAGCTACTGGCTACAGGCTGGATAACCGAGGGGTAGATCAAGAACTTTCTCCATGTCGTCCAGACCGGCTCTGAGGCCCACAGAGCCTGCTATCCAATGGGTATCGGGGCCTCATTCCTCGGAGGTAAAGCGGCCGGGGTGTGAATTTTGCAACTCACCTCCAACTAATGCCGAAGTCAAGAAAATATGGATCTAATATCCATTCCACATGCACCTTCATGGTGTAGTACTTAGTTAGGTAACTTTACCATAGACACTGGTATCCATTCAGGAGAGATGAACTTAAAATCTATAACACGTCTGATGATGAGATTACTAAGGCTGACTATCAGCTTCCATACGGGAGTAATAAGTCGTGCTTATAGCATAATGACGTGCTCTGAGTTTTAAGAGTAATAAGCTTGAGACCAAATTGATAATATCCGATTAATGAGAGATTCTACAATTAAGAGTCATTAGTTAATAAGATACACATTCTAATCCACGTAATTTAAATAGACTCTACCTCGTCTCGATACTGCAACGTCGTGAAATAACGAACAGTCTGAAAATCTATGACCCCCTTATGTCGCGACTGAGTACAGATAATTTTCATATTTTTTATATATAATATTTTTATGGCATACATATGTACCTTGTGCAAGCGAAAGCAGAGCATTAGGCACATTCGGTTTTCACTAGACTATCTCAGCGGTCATATCCGGTCTTGTAAATGCTCGCCGCCAATTTTATCATCTTTATTTCACAGTTCGCTTTTAATCAATATTTTTTTGCTTCGCTGCTCTTCCTGCTTCTCATTAAACTCTATCCTGCCTGAAGAGTTTGTTATTTACTTCACAAAGTGTTCCATGCAAAGTACAAAAGAAATTAAAGCGGAAGAAACTAACAAAGGATGGAAGAAGAAAAAGGAGTAAGAAATGGAGAAGGCAAAAAGATATCAAAGAGAAGAAAAAAGTAATGAAGAAAGAAGGTAAGAAATAAATACTGGAGGAAGGTAGGAAAGGAGGCCGCGCCATAGCTCAAGCGGTTAGTCGCTGGCTTCCCACCGCGGCGGTCCGGGTTCGATCCCGGGTCTGCTCAAGTGGGATTTGTGGTGGACGCTGGGGCAGGTTTATCTCTGAGTACTTCGGTTTCCCTTGCCAATCTTTATTCCACCAAATTATCCATCATTACAATCACCCGGGGCAGGCTACAATAGGCTAATCAGTGACCTCCGTGCCGAGTGGACCCACTTGGACTCCACCCACCACCAAGCGAATTAAATAAAAAGGGTAGGAAAAATTGAAAAGGAAAAGTAACAGTGAAAAGAAGGAAGGATAAATGGAAGAAATATAATGAAAGGGAGTGAGAAGAGAGGAGGAAATACTTTTTTTAATTCTAGTGGGGTGCACTAAGTCCCTTGTACTGCGGCCACTTCTGGCCTATTGTACCAGCCCAAGATAAGTGAGGGTGATTGTGGAGCAATTGGTGGAATGAAGATTGGCAGGGGAAACCGAAGTATTCGGAGAAAACCTGCCTCAGAGCCACTTTGTCCACCACAAATCCCACTTGACCAGACCCGGGATCGAACCCGGTCGGCCGCGGTGGGAAGCCAGCGACTAACCGCTTGAGCTATGGCGCGGCCCTGAGGAGGAAGTAAATAAAGAGAGAAAAATGTCTCAGTAAGTTAGTCGCTCTAACTTTACGGCCAAGTTGGTAGCACTGCTGCATCATGTAATGGAGGTCCTGAGATCAGATCTGGTCATGAAGACTAGGTAGAACGAGATCTTTTATGGTTTACATTAGTCACTTTAGGAGCATTTTAGGCTAGCATTTGAAAATAGGCAACAACTGCTTCTTTCTGTATTTTTCAATTCTAAGCTACTAAAAATACATTTTAATTGAATTAATAATGTTGAATTTTTACAGGGCTCGAAGATGCTGTTTCGAAAAAAGGCTGTAATTTTTTGTGGGAGGACTTGATATGACAAGGTTCAAGGCAACAAGTAGAAATCGTTGATTCTATAAAGTTTGAAGAAGAAAGTGAATTATGGAGAACGATGGAAGGACGATTATGTCCTGCTTCAAAGTCACTGCATCTAAATTCACCTGGAAGTAATCAGAAGAAAGAGAGAGAGCCTTATCATCAGGGCCCGGATTTTGATGACATGTCATCTTTTTTTCCTTGTGTCCTATGCGATCTTCTTAAATATATAAATCTCGGATATGATCTGCTGGTTACAGAAATGTAAATTTTATAGGTAATTTTTTGTCATTTTTTTACATTTTTAGGTTTAAGGTCATTTTTTCATTTTGGGAGTAATGTTTTGGTAAATTTTTGGACTTCTAAGGGTATTTCTTGTCATTTTTGGCCATTTAAGGAAATTTTTCTTCACATGTTTTCTGAAATGTAAATAACATGGAAGCGATGTGTTCTTTCTCTTTCTCCTTTAGGTCATTTTTCTGGATTTTTTCGCTCATTTTATAGGTCATTTTTAATATTTTCAGGCCATCAAAATCCGGGCCCTGCACATTACATTTTGGGTCATATTTTAGGTCATTTTTTCGGGATTTTTTATAGGTCATTTTTTATATTTTTAGGTCATCAAAATCCGTGCCCTGACTGTTACATTTTTGGGTCATATTTTAGGTCATTTTTCTGCATTTTTTCTGTCATTTTATAGGTCATTTTTTTAATATTTTCAGGTCATCAAAATCCGGGCCCTGCTCATAATAATATTGTTTAGGCCCGGAAGAGAAGGTAATCAAGTCAGTGGTAGAAAGGGGAGAGGCAAACCTAACCACTTGTTAGACGTGAGTCTGTGAATAGATAAGGGGTTCATATCGTGCTGACTATGAGTTCTGAAAGATATTTTTTCTTCGTGCGTGTTTCTAAGGGAGCCGCCATGTTTGATTACTACTCTTGACATTTCAGCCGTCTAAGTTTACCTTCACGCACCGAAGTTATCAAGGTTTGATACCAAACATACACTATACCTGTGGGTTTCAATTTCCGGTGTATGATGCTGTTGTCTTTGTGTAACGGCTTAGACATACGCGTGCTGGCACGTGTCGAGGTCTATATGAATTTGTGAGCATAAGTGTCAAGGATACAGCGGGTGAGAATAAATTTGTATTTTCTTTGGTAAGTTGCTTTACAGCCGAACTGATAGAACATTGTATAAAAATGATAAGGATTGATAGTGAAAATATATTAGCTTATTTTAAAGTATCTAGTTAATAAGGAAAATTTCAGGAAAAAATGATCATACCTCTGTCCGCCAGAACTTGGCCGAACAGTAGGAGTCATACTCGGTCACTATTTGTCACATTGTTCAGCAACATCTAAAAATGTTTCAGAATTAAAAAATAGTTTATTAGGACTATACTTCTGGACTTTGTGACATGTGTGGTTTATTTAAACAACTAAGTTTTAGAAGCCGGTCACTGTAGCCGAGCGGTCTAAGGCATGTACTGTCTTCGCTCGCTTGGAAACCGGGATCGTGCGTTCGAATCCCACTCAGGGCATGGATGTTTAGTTTGTGTGTGTGCGTTTTTCTGTGTTTGTGTACAGGTAGAGGCCTTGCGACGAGCTGATCACCCGCCCAAGGGGTCCTACCGAATGTGTAAGATCTAGAAAAACCGAAGTGAACGGAGAAGTTCATGGAGGTAGGCCTAGGCCCACTGCGGCTGTAGTGCCAAGAAAAAAAAACAATAATAGGTTGCAGTGAAGCCAATTTTGAATGCAGAGGAGGTTGTTTCAAATTTAGACTGAGACACGGTATATTCTGAGATTTTCATGGTTTTTCTCAGTCTCTACGGACAAATACAAGGACATTACGTCGGTTATATCATAACCGCTTCCTTCATAACCTTTCGAATAATTCAATTAAGACTTCTTCAATGTTAATGCATTCAGTATTGCTAGAATAAATCTGTTCTCTAGTTTGTGGCCCTTTCAACCCTTTGGTGTATGAAGTTCATGCAGTTGATAATTAAAACGCCACTTCCTGTCCCCTGGGTATAACTGCTCCTTAATTACAACTAACACCTACTTGCGGAAATAACTGCACTTGACTCTGGTAATAAAACTAAACTAAAACTAGTTTCATGGAGCTGAACCCTTCTTGAGAAGCCGCCAATTCTGCAGCTACTGAAGAACTTCCCAGTATTTTATGGAACCCGAAAGTTCATCACCCTGTTCACAAGACCCTTCCACTGGTCCCTATCCTGAGCCAGATCTATCCAATCCATACCATCCCATCCTATCTCTCTAAGATCCATTCTAATATTGTCCACCCACCTACGCCTTGGTCTTCCCTGTGGTCTTTCCCACCAATATCCTATATGCATTCCTCGTCTCCCCCATTCGTGCTATATGCCCTACCCATCTCACCCTCCTTGACTTGATCATTCTAGTTATACTTGGAGAAAAGTACAAGTTATGAAGCTCCTCATTACGCAGTTTTCTCCAACCTCCTGTCACTTCATTTCTCTTCGGTCCATATATTTTTCTCAACACCCTGTTCTCAAACACCCTTATTTTACGTTCCTCCCTTAATATCAAGACCAAGTTTCACATCCATACAGAACAACAGACAAAAATATGGCTGTGTACATGCAAATTGTTATGTTTTTAGACAGCAGGCTCTGACAATAAGAGGCTAATACATGCGCACAGCGTATGGAATTATAAATGTTAAATTAGGTCGTATATATACACTTACCACTATGATTTAAAGGGTTAAAGCTTTTGCCACTAGCGCACTACCACATAATTAACTGCAACACGTGACGTGATTCACTTACTGCTTTAAAATAAAAGCTTTTGGGAAGTGACTGTCAGCATGGGTTCAGTGTTCTAATCCAACGTACATAGGCTTTATTCACGATTTCAAATAGTCGATTACGTTCAAATCCATTTCAGTAAATCAGTGCCACAGTACGATGTGTGTAGCTGTTAAATCAAGTTAGATTTATTATCCGGCGCTGCTACACGACAGCCAGCGTTCCCGCCGAACTGTCTCCTGCTTTGCATGTTGCACGGTTCTGCAGCACACACAGCGAGAGCTTCCCATATATTCCGTCACATTAAAGATTGTTTTATTGGCTACGATCTGAGTACACACCCATTCGTTTTTCTTTCTCCCTTCTTATCTTTTATTGATGCATCAGACTTTGTGTATGTTTTAATGTTACTTGATATAAAGCGCCCAAATTTTACTTCATGAAATTATAATTTTTATGACACGTTTTGATCGTCAGCAAGTGGAGACCATTATGTAAACATTAAACAATAACGAGGAATATACATTTCAAATTTAGTAAGATTAACCATTGTTTAACTATGAAAACAGAGTATAGTAAGTTGAATTCGAAGTTCTCACGCAGGTGAGTGTGAGGACTGCTGTTTTTGTGATGTGACATTGTGTAATATAGTAGAAGTTTACTGACGTTTCGAAGGTATAATATTAAGCAACTAGTAATAAGAAAATATCAGGCAGATTTCTGCTTATTACGTGCTTTACCTATTCTATGGCCCTTAAAAAGGAGGCACTGTGTCCCTCCAAGACGTCGATAAATTCCTGCAAGAGTACATGGCAACATGTCATAGACTGTATCATCTGAGTTTAATAACTTTAAATTTGTCTCATAAGCATTTACAAAAATGAAATTCAGTACAATTTAATTTAATAGTTTATGTATTTACATAGTTACTCAGTAGGTCAATTGTAAAAGAAGCACGAGCAAAGAACAAATCTAACATACGCTCAAAGACAAAGGACATAACAAGGAAACTTGTGTCAATTAGATAACAATATAAATTAAATAAATATATTCGCGCTGGCCGTTATGTTGTAACAAAATTGTTAAACTATATATAAAAACATGACCATTGTTAAGGTATTAATAGTATTACAAGGCAAAGACATCGGTAAAATACACTCAGTGATAAATATTTACATGTCAATATATACGTGTATATTGTACAGATGTATAAAGCAGTGATGATTCCTGTCGTAATGTGCACAGATTTCACTGCTCTTATAAACTGTCTCTATAAAAGTCCCTAGCCGAACATGTTCGAGTGGTTGATTTCGCGAAATTTGCCATTGTTCAGTAACAAAATCTGTATGAGGGTTGTGTAAAGAAAAGATTTTCGAGTAGGTTCTTTCGACATGAAATTTGTTGCTATCGCTGCAAGAATCGCATCAAATTAACGTAGGGTCGGAGAATTTATCCATCCATTTCTAGGTTTAATATCAGAAACTGACAAACGGACATTAGCATTTTTAGTTTACACTAAATACTGAAAGATTAGTACAAATTTAATTTTACTTATTACGTTCAAATACACATACATCTCCTACTTTGCATAAAGCTGAAATTGAAACTTTCCCCTTTTGTAAAAACAGATCCTTACACAAGATATTGGTTCGCGTCAAAATTTTTGAAATTTATTAAAGAAATATTTTTTCTCGATTTTTCTCGGTGCGGCGCGTAT
Organism: Cryptotermes secundus; assembly: GCF_002891405.2. Taxonomy (NCBI): domain Eukaryota; kingdom Metazoa; phylum Arthropoda; class Insecta; order Blattodea; family Kalotermitidae; genus Cryptotermes; species Cryptotermes secundus. The sequence goes on along the minus strand of NW_019742961.1, from coordinate 1,977,475 downwards.
TAAACTAAATATGATGAAAACAATTTATGGGTACGTATTGTGATTTTGTGAAATCTTTGGAAACATAAAACCTTGTATATTATTTCACAGGAGATTTGCATCTGACTTACATGCACATTTGAAATAGTACCGGCCAGTGTTCTGAAGACAGCACAGAAAATGTGAACTTAATATTTATGCTCCAGGCGGGAACTAAAACATTGCCCTTTGTGGACAAAAATTTAATCCTGGTCAATATTTTTCTGGAAGGACTCTCAAACAAAATTACAGTAGTCCTGGAACGTACTAACAGGGGATCATTTAGAAGAGGTGAGTCGAAGCAGTTCCATGAAGTACGTTAAGAAATAGCTTATTGGAACAATCGATTATACTAAGACTGAAAATAATGGGATTAAAGATTTTTATTTCTAGAACTCGTACAAAATTTCTACCTTGGTATTCATTGTCCGGGGGCAACAATTTTATCATCAGTGAATTCATTTTATTTGATGACGTCACCAGTAACACAGACTACACAGCGCCAATGGCTAGATTATAGTGAATAATGAATTGACAGGAATAAAGAATGAGGCGAGTATGGCCTAATTTACGGCGCTATTCCCAGATTCGCCTCGAGAGACTGAGGAAAAGTATGAAAACCCTCAGAATAATCGGTGTCTCGACTAAGATTCGAACTGTGTACTATTCAGATATAAGTCAGAAGTATTGTCCCTTGGGTCATCTTCCTGGATATATCTATTTCGGGACTGAATAAATACAGTTGAGTAGCCTATAAGGGCATCCCGTAGGACGAAATATTTACGTAGGCGTACTACAAATCTATTTTATTTTTATGGGCCTTATGTAAAGAGAGTATACATAACACAACAAAATTTGTCATAAATTTACCATGTTTCAGTAACTGCTTTCAGGAAATTGTTTATAAAATTTCGAAAGACTGTATTCATCTAAATATGGAGTCCATCAAATATCCTAAAGGCTCACTAGAGACACATGTGCACTTCTTACAGGAACTGAAATCAGGACGTCACGTGAAGAGTAGGCCTCAATTTACATTCTCAGAAATTTATATAGTGAGGGTACTAAGCTGCAAAAAAGTAACCGGTCTGATGGAGCAGTGTTTTACCCAGCTGCACAATGTAGAATACATCTTGCTGCACGCCACAATAAATCGGCGTAGTTTTATCATTACTACATACTCAAATACTAGTATTTTCAAGTTTCGACCATGCGAAAACGTTTGATATTTCATGTTAAAGGCATTTACTTTTTTCCGTTGTTTATATCACACTAAATACTTCATCTGGACCCGAGAAACGCGGGGTTCTAAACTTCGTCCACAATATCTTTGAGGTTGCGTCATCCTCTGTTAGTGATACATATCATTAAGTCATCATCAGATAGTCGCTAGATTATGTTCCTAACATGTGGGGGGCATCAGTATGGCCATGCAGCACCAGAAATGTCATTGAACACACAGGACGTTTCATCAGTAAGATTCTCTGCTCAAGGTATGACATATTCTCAAAGATGTTTTAGACAAGTAGTAGTTAAATCAAGACGATACAGGTGTGTTATCATCGTGTTCATGTGTCCAGATATCTGTTTCACTAGCCAATAATTGTACAAGTAATTGACGGTGTTTCATGACGTTTAGGCTGCTTAGGTAAAGGAGCCATAAATGTACGTACGCGTTTTTTCTGTTTGTTTTCCTAGCAGCCTTACGACGGTCTGATCCCCTGTTCAAAGAGTCTCAACAACAGTCTGGGTCATATTTTGCAGATTAATTCTGAAATATAAACAGCCAGAAGCCCTAATCCGCCACATGAAGAATAAGAAATATGCATGCTAGTTATCATTAAATTTTGTTATTATACACGTATATTTATAAATTATACGTGTATGAACATTATTATATGATTTAAGTATTTAAAGAAAAATTATCATCATAGATTATTCCCAAAACTATCTGTTTCGTTTTAATAATAATCTGAGATCGTCATAAATAATTTATATAGAATATTGTTTGGATTTCTGAGAAAATCGGCCATTAACATTCGAAAATTATCTCTCACACCACGAAAATTATTGTATACATCCTTGTGTAACGTCTTGTATTTATGTATGATTTACTTATTAGCGCTTTCATTAGAACAGTTGGCGTCGGTTGTTAAGATGCTCAGTAAATGAGGAACTGCAAACATGTGGAATTAAACTATTGTTGTTTATTAGAGATTAATTTCCCGTCATTGCCCTGGAGGGTGTGAGGAAAACCACGAGAAATATCAGTGTGGGTGGTTGGTGTCTGGCTGCTATCCCTACCAGACGCATAATGAATAAACTTCAGAAACTTTACCGACCGAGCCAATTTGCTCTGAATATATAGCCTACTAAGAAATAGTGAAATACATGATAAAGCTCGGACAGAATGTAATCTCTCTTAATGAATCTACGTTCAATTTACCGATCTTCGCAAAACCTTTTGGGAGATGTTCCTCAAAATATAATATAAAGTTCTCAATAGGCCTAGATTCCTTAGACACTGCAGAGACCGGCATGAATTAAAATTAAGTATCAGTAAATAGACTGCAAGTGGAAACTAATTTCTTATCACCAGAAAAATCAGTTCCGTAATTTGGTGAAGAATATCCGGTTGTGACACGACGGAGCCAGACTAGGAGGGACATCCTGCTCTATTCTGTCCCCACGCAGATGAAACCCTTGTTTGTGACTATAAAGCAGCCCTCTTCTGTCATTCACACCCCCACAAAGCCAGCGGGTGACAGGGAGATCCATCACTCTCCTGGTAGACAGTCAGTCACTCATTCACTCGCTTACTAGACCAAATCAATCACAGAGCTGGGACCGGTCTGCCGGCCACTCGCTGGTGCAACGACCGCAAGCTCGCCTGGCCTCCCACTCGTGTAAATGAGCACAGAAAATGTATATTAAATCAAATAATTTTACCACTTTAGGTACATCTGTTTACTTGTTTCTTTACTTGGCAACCAGCTGAAAGAAGCTGAGTCCTTCTTGACAGACTAAAATACGTTCCGTTAGACAAGAAATTTCCTGACTTGACGAAAGTTTGTTACTCTGTGCACAACAGCCCAGCAGCAATCTCTGTTCCGAGTCTCTTTATCTAATATTCTCTGCTTTAATTCGAGAGTATTGATCTTTGTGTCCCACACAAATTGTCCTCTGCATGACAAAGATTTGTGTTGCGGCTCATAATCGGAGGTTGCTGTGACAGTTTCCGTTACAATTATTTATCATTTCTGACGAAATGCGAATCGAGCACGTGTATCTCAGAAAGAAGAAAAATTACTTAGGAATTTGTAATGGGAATTACCTGTAGCACGAATTGATAGAACACAATATTCATATGTAATTTTGCTGGCTGTCTTCTGAGATATGACTCCAAGTGATTTGGTAGATATTTACTATGTAATATGTAGATATGTACCAGACTACATGGCGTCACATCTCACAAGGCAGGAATTTTCATAGTCACAGCCTTCAGAAACTCAAATATCTCTCACATACAGGGATCACTTGTGAGGCTAATATGTAGGTGGAAGCAAAGTTCAAAGACTAAACTTTCGATTTTCATCGGAAGACGGACTTCATGATTCTCGCAGTGGTCAATTATTTAGTCAGTCAGTTCTTCGAATAGTTCATTAGGTAGGTATTCAGGTATGCAGGTGGATAGGTGAGTAGATGGGTAGTTACAGGACGCACAGAGAAAAGGAAATTATATTTGATTATTAGAGCACTTATCCACGAATATTCTGGAGGAACTAATACAACTATGAGAGGTTTTGCTTTGAAGGCCGAATATCGAATCTGGAAATTCCATAACACGAATTGGAATGTAATCCATCAGGCAGCCATACATGGAAAACGCTTGTCATATCCGTCTCAGTTATGGACTTTTGTGACATGACATGCTATATTGTATAATATCTACAGAGTTTGAAGAGTACGACTTCCATCTTCAGGATAGTAGGCTCACCGATCAGTAAGCAGAGCGTCCAAGCTGTTCTTTGCGTGCTGCTTACTTGGATTACACTTAAAACCTGATGATGGAGGCAGCGCATTCCCTTCATATATCTGTGAACTTCTAGCTGACTATAAGGTGTGACATCCCCAAAGACAGAACTTTTCATAGTCACCGTCTTGAGAACATGAAACCTCACTTTGGAAGTTTCTTAGTTTCGTGTGACCTTGCAGATGAGGTGAAGAAGTAATTAGGTTTATGAAGGATGTGAAGTTCTCATAGCGGTGGTTAAAAAGTTCATGAACGTTTGGAAGTTTTATACGTAATTTTTGTTTTCTATTTAATTGGTAGCAAAAGCAAATGTTTAGCAATCAGAATAACTGGGTTTTTGGACTCTTTCAATGGTCCGGTATTCTAGAAACTAGAAAACGCAGCGTTTCGGAAAATGGATCTGTTTCCGTTCGTCAGATTAAGGGGGGGGGGGTAGATTGTGCAGGTTCATATTTTGTACACCTTAAAAGAAGCACATTCCACATTCTTGTTTCTAACTTACAAAACACATTACTATGCAATCATATTATAGCATCCTGTTGCACTTTTCATTTAGTATCAATTAGTTCCACAGTCTCATGTGTAACACTAAAGTTCTATAAAACTTATTAAAAGCTATTTTACACTACATGTTTCCATGTCCACATTGGTCGAAACATGTAGTTTTAAAACTTTAAAGTGAATAGCTTTTAATAGGACATTAGTGTTCCACGTGAGACTGTGAAGTAACTGATCCACAGTTTCTAGCACGTCTCAAGGACAAGAGACCCATAGTACTCAGAAATGGAATCGAAGGACCTACTTTTTTATATAATGGCACTACAGCCGCAGTGGGTCTAGGCCTACCTCCATGAACTTCTCCGTTCACTTCGGTTTTTCTAGATCTTACACATTCGGTAGGACTCCTTGGGCGGGTGATCGGCTCGTCGCAAGGCCTCTACCTATAGACAAACATAGAAAAACGCACACACACAAACTTAACATCCATGCCCTGAGTGGGATTCGAACCCACTATCCCGGTTTCCAAGCGAGCGAAGACAGTACATGCCTTAGACCGCTCGGCTACCGTGACCGGCGAAGGACCTGTGAAGGCCTTTCTTGTGTGGCTATTTAACGGACGGTAGTGGACTGCACTTCTTACTTTCATGATACTGTGACCAGTGTGTGGATGCAATGCATCACTTATCTCTACAGCTGATAAAGAATCATTGCATATTGATGACAGGATATAATGACTTCCATTAATAATAGTACACAAAATCAGCATATCTAATGGATCCTTTACAACAGCTTCCTATCTGCAAAACCATTTCTAATTTCCCACGTTCCAATATGGAGAATGGTTCCGTACTTTCAGTGATGAAGGCTTGCCACGAATCTTCACGCATTGCGCTGTGCAGCACGGACTCCACGCATACGAAATGAAAAGAAAATTATATAACGACCGGTCGCGGGGAAAGGAAAGTTTCACTGATATCAGAGATGTGGGAAGTATTCAACATTTTGTAGAGCAGTCCGGAGCCCAGCACTGCATTATTATGTAGGGCCGACTGCTCCCGCCGTATCCCCCTCTCAAAGTACACGTATGATCCCCGGTCTAAAATAATAATAATAAAAAAAAAAACGGGATACTTCAAAGCACACTGCAGATTATCTGCATTCCCCTTACAAAGGAGAGCCAGTGTTAGTTTTGCTGGTCCATAGGATCACTTAGGTTGATATTGATCCGGGGAAAACTAATTGTACGTCATTATTTAAAGATCAAATTTGTTCTAGTCAAATTATAACAAAGTATCAAGTGCTGGAGAAAAATTATTTTGAGTTTAGTTTCCCTAATTCTGTACTGAGTCACACGGTTGTCTGTGGATCGCTCACAATGTCCCACAATATGAAACTGAGTTCATTTGCCACGATTTCCCCGTGGGATTTGTGTAACAATAAAAGATGAAGTGGCCCCATGGCTTAACTAATTAAGCACTACGCCATGAAGTCATGCATAGGAATAGAAGTATAGAGCACTTGGTACTAGTTAGAGGTGATTGGTCAGTTTCAGGTCCCGTCCGCTTTGCCCCCAGGGAAAGACCCCCCGGTATCCTTTGCGTAAGAGGTAGGGTGGGTCACAGAGCACGTATGGAAAAATGTGGAGAACACAATTTTTGACCATACCGCGACTCGAACTCCAACCACTCTCTCGTCCTGGCTGTAGTCNGCCAATTGAACTAATTTTCCAATGAGTACTGGTAAAGAAAATACTTGTTCATAGATTTAAAATTCATTAATTAAGATTTTGTTTAAAATATATGATATACCATATTATGTTAATATTAATATTATTCACAATTTTATATTTGAAAGGAAAATTTCGGAAGCGATTTGCTGATTTGGATGCCAGGGCTCAGGAAATTAGATTGTTTCAAAATCCGTTTGACTGTGATGCTGCAGATGTCCCAAGTCAAATTCAAATGGAAATTATTGAACTTCAGGAAAATTATCATATTAAAGACAAATACAAGGAAGGAAATTTGATCGAATTTTATAAATTTCTGAACTCTGAGCAATTTCCAAATTTAAAGAAATTTCCTTGTAAATTTATCTCCATTTTTGGGACTATATATGTGTGTGAACAAACGTTTTCCCAGATGAAGTACATCAAGTCGAAATACAGGGCAAATTTATCCGATGAACATTTAAAGTCGCTACTTGTGATTAGGGTTTCAAAATTCGAACCTCAATTTAATCAGATTTTAAGAATGCAAAAAGAGTTCCATCATTCACATTAATTGTTTTATTATAATATGTAATTAAAATATGAGCATGTGCTGCTACTGTCTGTTGTCATTAATTAATCTTTAATCTATATAAATAAAAATGTAAATGTTCGTTTGTTACCCTTCGAAAATCTCCGAAAGTTCTTCACCGATTGCTTCGTAATTTTGACACAACGTTGCACTCGAATACGCGCGTGTTTTTATATACCTACTAGCTGTACCCAGCCACGCGTGAATCCGGAAAGTATACTTCCATGGAAACGCAATAACAGTTGCATACGAATTGCCGAAACAACAAACGCATTTCCCCGGAGATTAAAGGATAAGAGGTTCCGTTGCGTAACAACGGATGAAACCGGAAAGTATACTTCCATGGAAACGCAATAACAGTTGCATACGAATTGCCGAAACAACAAACGCATTTCCCCGGAGATTAAAGGATAAGAGGTTCCGTTGCGTAACAACGGATGAAACCGGAAAGTATACTTCCATGGAAACGAAATAAGAGTGGGCCGTTGCATAGGAATTGCCGAAACAACAAACGCGTTTCCCCGGAGATGAGAGGATAAGAGGTTCCGCTGCGTAACAACGGATGAAACCAAACACTTCTACAAGGTGTTCTGTGCTAGCATTTCCTAAGCAACAGATGAAACTAACTCTTCGATAAGGTATTCCCTATCCCGTCCGAATGCTGGCTATATGTATAAGAGAGTGTAGCTCCGGCGACTGTTCAGTATCACGAGTGTCTCGAGTATCACGAGGTCACAATTATCGCAAGAGATTCCGAGTAAAGTCACAGCAGAGATCCTGAGTTTGCACTCAGAGTTTTGGATTGGACTCTGGCAGCGTTTCCCCAGTGATAGACAACAGAAGGCTCATTGTATAGCATATGCCGAGGTAAAAATAGTCCAGCTTGGACAAGAATCAGTCAGTCTCGGGGCAGATGCCGAGTGATACAGAAGAGAGTCTGGAAGTAACCGACGAAGGAGTCAGTCTTGGGATAGCTACCGCCGAATATAAACAGTTTCGATTTATTTTCATTTTGATTTAATTATTTCGTGTGACATTGCGTTGGAATTGGGCTGTGTCGTTTACCATAGCGTTCATTTCGTGAGTATAGTTTATTTTTCATTGTTTTTCATTTTGTTTTCTTAACTGTTTTCCTTATTTTTCAGTGCAATTGGCGGTGGGATTGAGCTGTGTCGATTGATCTGCGTTTGAATTGAAATATTTCGTTAGACTGAGCCACAGCAATGCGTGGCCGGGTACAGCTAGTATACGATAATTTATTCTCACGTACTCTGTATTTAGCTTATGAAATTCTGTGCTTTCAATAAAACTCATATAACTATAGTTATTAATTTCTCATTTTATCCGGCCCGTTGAAAGTGCTGAATTACCTAATGTGGCCCGCGTTTCGAAAAGTTTGGAGACCCTTGATCTAGTCTATACAAGGTCAAATGGTAGGACGAATGAAGAATGAATAGATTTCTGAAGGGTGCTCTCACGGCCCAGCATTTCTCTGCATGGACAGAAGAAAGCCACGAACACCTTAGTTCCGATATTGGCGTCCCAGCACGAGATCATAATCTAGGAACTTTACGATCCTGCCAGAGATCATTACCCTCAGATCAGCATGCTCCGTAATTTGAAGGTGTTTATTTCTCTAACCCCTCCTAATTTAAATTTTCTGCAGTATTTTTCCGCCTGCCGGTCACGGTAGCCGAGCGGTTTAAGGCATGCATTGTCTTCGCTCGTTCGGAAGCCGGGATCGTGAGTTCGAATCCCACTCAGGGCATGGATATTCAATATTTGTGTGTGTGTGTGCGCTTTTCTGTGATTGTGTGCAGGTAGACGAGCTCATCACCCGCTCAAGGAGTCCTAATGAATGTCTAAGATCTAGTAAGCCGAAGTAAAACGGAGAGTTTCATGATGGTATGCTAAGGCCAAAATTGGGGCTGTAGCGCATAAGGAAAATATCCTTCCGCCTTTTGTTGCCTCTAGCTCACCCAGCACATCAGCATATTACACAATCTGCACTGTACTGATCCTTTTTATCTTATTTCTCGTCTGATAAATTAATCAGCATTCAACGACTCCATGGATCGCTTGCCTGTACCTCTAACTCCATTTCTGAGAAGCTGTCTTATTAGCAGTAATATGTGACTGTGTGGACGGGATTCATGACACAATAGGGTTCAATGGTGGACTCCAGTGAATACAACAATGAGCCTTATAGTTCCATAAAATGCCAGTATTTCTTGACTACAAAAGATACATATAGTCTATTGTTTCAGTCTATAATGCAACAATTAAGTTAGGTGAGGTGAGGTGAAGTGAGGTGAGGTTAGGTGAGGTGAAGTGACATGACGTTACGTGACGTGAATTGGCGTGACTTTGCATGAATTGACGTGTCTTGACGTGACTTGACGTGAATGGCGTAACATGGCGTGACTTAGCGTGACTTGGAATGACTTGGAATGACTTGGAATGACATGACGTGATTTGGAGTGACTTGGCGTTACTTGAAGTGACTTGACGTGAGACGAGGCGAGATGGGGCGAGGCGAGGCGACGCGACGCGAGGCTAGGGTAGGTAAGGTTAGTTTAGTTAAGTTTAGTTTAGTTTAGTTTAGTTTAGGTTAGGTTAGGTCAGGTCAGGTCAGGTTAGGTTAGGTTAGGTTTGCGCAGTAAACTTGTGCGCATCAGTCAGGAACTGAGGGGTACCATTGCTAGCGTGACTTGGAAGTGAGGTGAGGTGAGGTGAGGTGAAGTGAGGTGAAGTGAGGTGATGTGACGTTACGTGACGTGACGTGACGTGACTTGACGTGACTTGTCGTGACTTGTCGCGACTTGGCGCTACTTGGCGCGACTTGTCGGACTTGGCGTGACTTGGCGTGACTTGGCGTGACTTGACGTGACCTGGCGTGACCTGGCGTGACTTGTCGTGAATGGCGTAACATGACGTGATTTGACTTACTTGGCGTGACTTGGCGTGATCTGACGTGATTTGGCGTGACTTGGCGTTACTTGACGTAACTTGACGTGAGGCGAGGCGAGACGGGGCGGGGCGAGGCGAGGCGAGGCAACGAGAGGCTAGTCTAGGCTAGGCTAGGCTAGGGTAGGTAAGGTTAGGTTAGGTTAGGTTAGGTTAGGTTTGCGCAGTAAACTTGTGCGCATCAATCAGGAACTCAGGGGTACCACTGCCTGCTATTAAGTTATGTGAGGTGAGTTGATGTGTGGTGAGGTGAGGAAAAGTGAGGTGATGTGACGTGACGTTAGGTGACGAAACTTGGCGTGACTTGGCGTGACTTGACGTGACTTGACGTGAATGAAGTAACATGACGTGACTTGGCGTGACTTGGAATGACCTGACATGAATTGGCGTGACTTGGCGTTACTTGAAGTGACTTGACGTGAGACGAGGTGAGACGGGGCGGGGCG
>NW_019742961.1:1910995-1965995 GCF_002891405.2 Cryptotermes secundus | reverse complement strand
TGATTTGGCGTGACTTGGCGTGACTTGGAATGGCCTGACGTAAAATTATCGTGACTTGGCGTGACTTGGCGTGACTAGACGTGACTTGACGTGACTTGACGTGACTTGGCGTGATTTGTCGCGATTTGTCGTGACTTGGCGCGACTTGTCGGACTTGGCGTGACTTGACGTGACCTGGCGTGACTTGTCGTGAATGGCGTAACATGACGTGATTTGACTGACTTGGCGTGACTTGGTGTGATCTGACGTGATTTGGCGTGACTTGGCGTTACTTGACGTGACTTGACGTGAGGCGAAGCGAGACGGGGCGGGGCGAGGCGAGGCGAGGCGACGCGAGGCTAGGCTAGGCTAGGCTAGGCTAGGCTGTGCTAGGGTAGGTAAGGTTAGGTTAGGTTAGGTTAGGTTAGGTTAGGTTTGGTTAGGTTAGGTTAGGTTAGGTTAGGTTTGCGCAGTAAACTTGTGCGCATCAGGACCTCAGGGGTTCCATTGCCTGCTGTTAAGTTCGGTGAGGTAAAGTGAGGTGATGTGACGTGATGTGACTTGGCGTGACTTGGCGTGACTTGACGTGACTTCACGTGACTTGACGTGAATGGCGTGACATGTCTTGACTTGACGTGACTTGGTTTTTTCTTACGTGACTTGGCGTGACCTGACGTGACTTGGCGTGAGGCGTGGCGAGGCGAGGCGAGGCGAGACGGAGCGGCTAGGCTATGCTAGGCTAGGTTAGCTTAGGTTAGGTTAGGTTAGATTAGGTTAGGTTTGCGCAGTAAACTTGTGCGAATCAATCAGGAATTCAGGTGTACCTTTGCCTGCTGTTAAGTTATGTGAGGTGAGGTGAGGTGATGTGTGGTGAGGTGAGGTAAAGTGAGGTGATGTGACGTGACGTTAGGTGACGTAACTTGTCGTGACTTGGCGTGACTTGACCTGACTTGAAGTGAATGGCGTAACATGACGTGATTTGACGTGACTTGGCGTGACTTGGAATGACCTGACGTAAATTGGCGTGACTTGGCGTTACTTGAAGTGACTTGACGTGAGACGAGGCGAGGCGACGCGAGGCTAGGCTACGGTAGGTAAGGTTAATTTAGGTTAGGTTAGGTTAGGTTAGGTTAGGTTAGGTCAGGTCAGGTCAGGTTACTTTAGGTTAGGCTAGGTTTGCGCAGTAAACTTGTGCGCATCAATCAGGACCTCAGGGGTTCCATTGCCTGCTGTTAAGTTAGGTGAGGTGAGTTGATGTGTGGTGAGGTGAGGTAAAGTGAGGTGATGTGACGTGACGTTAGGTGACGTGACTTGACGTGACTTGGCGTGAATGGCGTGACATGTCTTGACTTGACGTGACTTGGCGTGACCTGACGTGACTTGGCGTGAGGCGAGGCGAGGCGAGACGGGGCGAGGCGTGACGGGGCGAGGCGAGACGGGGCGAGGCGGACGGGGCGAGGCGAGACGGAGCGGCTAGGCTATGCTAGGGTAGGTTAGGTTAGGTTAGGTTAGATTAGGTTAGGTTTGCGCAGTAAACTTGTGCGCATCAATCATGAACTCAGGGGTACCATTGCCTGCTGTTAAGTTATGTGAGGTGAGGTGAATTGTGGTGAGGTGAGGTAAAGTGAGGCGATGTTACGTGACGTTAGGTGACGTCACTTGGCGTGACTTGGCGTGACTTGGCGTGACTTGGCGTGACTTGGCGTGACTTGGCGTGACTTGGCGTGACTTGGCGTGACTTGGCGTGACTTGGGATGACCCGACCTGAATTGGCGTGACTTGGCGTTACTTGAAGTGACTTGACGTGCGACGAGGTGAGATGAGGCGAGGCGACGCGAGGCTAGGCTACGGTAGGTAAGGTTAGTTTAGGTTAGTTTAGGTTAGGTCAGGTTAGGTTAGGTTAGGTTAGTTTAGGTTAGGTTAGGTTTGCGCAGTAAACTTGTGGGCATCAATCAGGAACTGAGGGGTACCATTGCCTGCTGTTAAGTTAGGTGAGGTGAGGTGAAGTGAGGTGATGTGACGTTACGTGACGTGACGTGACTTGACGTGACTTGGCGCGACTTGGCGCGACTTGGTGCGACTTGGCGTGACTTGACGTGACCTGGCGTGACTTGTCGTGAATGGCGTAACATGACGTGATTTGACTTACTTGGCGTGACTTGGCGTGATCTGACGTGATTTGGCGTGACTTGGCGTTGCTTCACGTGACTTGACGTGAGGCGAGGCGAGAAGGGGCGGGGCGAGGCGAGGCGAGGCGACGCGAGGCTAGGCTAGGCTAGGCTAGGCTGTGCTAGGGTAGGTAAGGTAAGGTTAGGTTAGGTTAGGGTAGGTTTGCGCAGTAAACTTGTGCGCATCAATCAGGAACTCAGGGGTTCCATTGCCTGCTGTTAAGTTAGTTGAGGTGAGTTGATGTGTGGTGAGGTGAGGTAAAGTGAGGTGATGTGCCGTGACGTTAGGTGACGTGACTTGGCGTGACTTGACGTGAATGGCGTAACATGACGTGATTTGACGTGACTTGGCGTGACTTAAGTTGGCTTGACGTGACTTGACGTGACTTGGGGCGTGACTTCGCGTGAGGCGAGACGGGGCGACGTAAGGCGAGGCTAGGCTAGGGTAGTCTAGGTTAGTTTACGTTAGGTTAGTTTATGTTTGGTTCAGTTAGGTTAGGTTAAGTTAGGTTTGCGCAGTAGACTTGTCCGCATGAATCAGTAACTGAGGTGTACCATTCCCTGCTGTTGATTTAGGTGAGGTCAGGTGAGGTGAGTTGAGGTGACATGACGTGACTTGACGTGTTTTGGCGTGATTTGGCCTAACTTGGCGTGATTTGGCGTGACTTGGCGTGACTTGACGTGAGGCGAAGCGTGACTTGACCTGAGGCGAGGCGTGACGGGGCGTGGCGAGGCGTGACGGGGCTTGGCTTGGCTTGGCTTGGCTAGGCTAGTCTAAGTTAGGTTAGGTTAGGTTAGGTTATGTTAGATTCGTTACGTTACGTTACGTTGGGTTAGGTCAGGGTAGGTTAGGTTAGGTTAGGTTAGATGAGGTTACATTAGTGTAGGTTACGTTTGCTCAGTAGACACGTGCGCATCAATCAGTAACTGAGGTGTACCATTCCCTGCTGTTGATTTAGGTTAGGTCAGGTTAGGTCAGGTGAGGTGAGTTGAGGTGACGTGACGTGACGTGACTTGACGTGTTTTGGCGTGATTTGGCCTAACTTGGCGTGATTTGACGTGACTTGACGTGACTTGGCGTGACGTGACGTGACGTGAGGCGAGGCGAGGCGAGGCTATATTAGATTAGGTTAGGTTAGGTTAGGTTAGGTTAGATTAGATTAGGTTACGTTACGTTACGTTACGTTACGTTGGGTTAGGTTAGGGTAGGTTAGGTTAGATTAGGTTACATTAGTGTAGGTTAGGTTTGCTCAGTAGACTTGTGCGCAACAATCAGTAGCTGAGGGCTACCATTCCCCGCTGTTAACGACACTGATTCACACTTAATCCATACAGTGGTCGTTAAAGGCGCGCCCACATTACTCGTGCTCCTGCTCGTGTGACTCTCTATGCTCGTGTGTAATATGGACGATATGACAAGTCACGAGACAAGCAAATTTTAAATTTTTAATTTAAAATATACCCAATAAATTAAAGTACGACTACAGCCTATACACACTACGAGTAAATATACGGATCCTCACGCGCCGAAGCCTGGCGAGCAACTGAAGTAGTGTGGACGAAGATTTACGGGCACAAGTAAAAGCTAGACAAGTCTCCCGACGAGCACAAGCCTAGCGAGCACGAACTGATTAATGTGGACGCGCCTTTTTATGTGTATAAAATGTTACTAAAATTATTGGAATATACATACATTATCACAATGCTACGTGTTTCGGCCATATAAGACGGAAACAATAGACTAAAGTGAAAACTCAATGGAACAGGATGCTCAAATTCAAATTACAAAAGAGACTGTTAGCTACTCAGGGAGGTCTCTGTTCCTTGAATGCTACGTAACGTCATTTATTGATAAAGTGTCATTAAATAATCCAAGATACATTCATATTCAATGCCCTGGTGAATTCATGGTGAATCTGTATATTGTTTCTATTTCATAAATGCCTATACCAACAGTCACTCTTTGCACAGGAAGTAAGAGAATGAATTTTGCAATGATGCTGAATATTTTAACCGGAATTTCGTAGTTTGGAGGTTCAGATCCTTCAATACAAAGACATAATACAAAATTCAGATATGAGGTGTCTTTTGTTAGGGATTCTTATTGTATCTGTATTCTGATACAGAGAGTCTGCCCCAACGAGTCCCTTCTCTGACAGCAAACTGGGTTCCTCGTTCACTCACTCCTGTCTCTCTCGACCAAAATGACATCAGGGATTTGGAAATTGGATTTGTTTCTGCATGGTAGAATCCCACCTGTCAGACAATCAGTTCCTTCTGTACCCTGAACCCTCTACTTTCTACAAGGGGTAAAACAGGAAGAGGAAACTGAGATAAACAATTCCTCGACCAGATTAAATGTAAGTGAATTAGTATTAATAGATCAGTCACACTATGGTACAAGAAAAACAAGAAAGTCTTATAAGAAAGAGATATTTTTGAGATCGGTCATGAAATCAATCAGAAAGAATTTTCGATCACTTTTAATATAGCAGCGAAATTTTCTTCAACATCTTGAAGTAATAGACCTACAGCGAAGACCAGTAAGCACACATATTAATACTAAATATCAGGTTTAATATATAAATTTTACATTTAAATTTATAAATTCATATCACTTCATTTTCTAAATATTTTTAGGGACACAGAAACTTAATCTAGATATTCTACAGGACGATATGATTCGCAACATTCTCCTGCAGGACAGCGATTTGAACAGTCTGCCTCACTTACATGGTGAAGGGGTTGCCGCAACATGTCAGCAATAGAACAGGAAAGTCAAAGAAGCTAGTAACCTGCATATTCATGTTAACAGTATATGAAAAGTCCATTTTACCAAAATGTTTCTACAAGTAAAGGTGCGTATATAGTACTGGCTATAATGTTTATTGAGTCTTGTGAGTTAAGACACCCTGTAGACTTGTAGTAGGTTACCAATGACAGGAGAGGAACTTTGTACCTCCAAATTCAGAAGATGGAGACAGCATATTTCGCCGAAACTTCTGTAATACCTACAAGTTCTATTATGTCGTTACCTAAG
This sequence comes from Cryptotermes secundus, assembly GCF_002891405.2. NCBI lineage: Eukaryota > Metazoa > Arthropoda > Insecta > Blattodea > Kalotermitidae > Cryptotermes > Cryptotermes secundus. The sequence continues at coordinate 1,960,808 of NW_019742961.1, read as the reverse complement.
CATTATAAAGAGAGACTTAATGCACAGTGCGAACAAATGTGTCTGTTTTTCTATTACATAAATTGGTCACTTTCATTCAACTGATCCTTTAGTTAATTTTATTCAAGAGTAACATGAATTTTCAGGTATCTATTGTAACTGCAATTAAGCAAAGAATGGTTAAGATGTACCGTTAGAACATGAGTTACTGACTCGGGTAATGCTTACAACCATTCAATCCAGAGCCTTTTGCCTTCTCGTCTGCTGTCCAAAAACATAAAAATTAGATACAAAATTATAATTTTGTCTGTGGTTCTGTATGGGTGTGAAACTTGATCTCTGACATCAAAAGAAGAATATAAACTGAGAGTGTTTGAGAAGGGTGTTGAGGAGAATTTTTGAACCGAAAAGGGATGAAGTGATAGGAGGTTCGAGAAAACTTTATAATGAGGAGCTTCATAACTTGTACTCTTCTCCAAGTATAATTAGAATGATCAAGTGAAGGAGGATGAGGTTGGCAGGGCATGTAGCACGAATGGGGGAGAAGAGGAATGCATATATGATATTTTTTTTAAAACCAGAAGGAAAAAGTCCACTGGGAAGACCAAGGCGTAGGTGAGTGGACAATATTAGAATGGATCTTTGAGAGAAAGTGTGGGTTGGTATGAACTGGATCGATCTGGCTCAGGATAGGGACCAGTGGAGGGCTCTTGTGAATATGGCGATGAACCTTCGGGTTCCATAAGATACTGGGAAATTCTTGAGTAGCTGCAGATTTGGCGGCTCCTCAAGAAGGGCTCAGCTCTATGAGTAATTAAGTTCGTGTATGTGAGTTTCGGAGTTTTCTTGATGACTTCGTGTTAAAATTCGTATTGTTACCTTCAATTTTCAATAATCTAATCTCTTTAAGCAACAGAATGCCTAATATGTAAGTAATCCAGCTAGTGACGTTTTTTTAATGTCATACTTCTCTTTGAGATGCAGCGTATATGCCGTGGAATGTATAATCCACAACATCAGAGAGCTGGTACGAGATGGGCAATTGCAGTGTTAAGCATTCCAGACAAATAATACGTGTATAACATCCAAAGCGCTTCTAGCAGTTTCCTCCACTTTCCTTTCCTTTACTTTCAAGTCATCCTCTTCTCCCGTTTTCGTAAGAGTGTTGAGGCTTGTGTTCCATTTAATTTATTAATTGCCCACTGTGTTAAATATTCAAGATGAATAATATAACATCAAACGCTGCGTCTGGAATAATTTCCTCCACTCTGCTTTGCTTTTATGTCTATCCTCTTCTACCGTTTAGTAAAGAGTGTAGAGGCTTCTGTTGTGTTTAATCTATTAATTTCCCTCAGCGTTAAACGACTGGGACGAATAATATAACAATATGCAAGGCTGCTCTTAGATATATGTCAAAAGCTTTGTTTTTATTTTCGGTCGTTTCTCTTCTGTTGTTTATCTAATATACTTTTATAATTCGTATAACCCAAAAGGACATATAATTTTTGGAATGTTAGCTACTGTGTTATTCTTTAGTTTTATTAATATATTATGTTTGTCACATATTTAATAAAATCATTTGATTCGAGCTTACTTGAATTGTGAATGTTATTTTGTATTTATAAAAGGTGATTAATTTTATTGAAACTGAATGGCGAATTCCTTATTATTATATATAATTGCTTTTATTTATATTTTCTTAAATTTTTTTTTGCGGAAATTTAAGTTACATATTTTGTTCTGATTATAATCATTATTATCTTCAAAGAGTGCATCCTGTTGCATTTCCCAAACGTATATAGTCAGGTTAGCCGTCGACACAACATACTGATTATAATCAATAAATATTTTGCAATTGAATATTTATTTACCTGGAGCCATATTAGCAAGTCAATGACCCTAGATGTATTCTTATATCACTGCCTGATGATGATCCTATGAGACCGAAACATGCAGCAGGAAATAAATAAATTATACAATTGTAAAATATTGATTATAAATCACTTTCTTGTGGCGACAGCTAACCTAATTATATATATATATATATAAGCGCAGAAAAGTCTCAGTCAGGATACCAGTTGCCCTGGCCGAGATTCGAACCGAATACTTCCATAATATAAGTCTAGAATATCCCCAATACATTATCATGCATGTTCTAGTGAAACAGTTTCATTTTAAATTGGTCACAATCAGTGCTTACTATACCAATTCTATCTCTTGAGGTACAACGCCGTGTAGCTCCATGAAAGTCAACAGAATTTTCAGAGAACCATATCACCTCCATCTTCAGAACCGAAGAGCAAGGCATTCAAGAAATCATCATGAAGGAGCTAGAAAACGACCCCCTTCTTTGCCTGTTTCGGCCTTAAAACGGGGTCGATATGTTCCTCCCAAACTTCGTCTGACTTCTACCTGACTACATGGCATAGCTTTATATCCAATGAGATAGAACTCTCCACAACCACTGCTGTGAAAATCTGAACTTCAAATTACGGTTGCTCACTGTTTTGTATTTTGCATACTACGTTCTTGGTCACGTAGGCTTTTAGGCAAAACGGTAACTTAACTTTAAAATTAGGTGCTATAAGTAATATAAACCACCAAGCACTGTAATTCGCTGTCAGTTCAAAGCACATTACAATGAAGCTAATTCAGTACCGTAACATTTAGGAATTTTGTGCAGAATTCCCTCTCAGAACGACGATGACGCGTGCTCAGAATAGAATATGCTGATTTAAAACTCTCGTATTTAGCTTTATCGAAGAGCATTCAGCGCTTCGTGTAGCTCATCTAATTGCAAGGATAAGGGACGCATTCTTTTGCAAATGTGCCAAATTAGATTTTGAATTATTACAAAAGCGGATATAAAAATTAATTTTCTGCTTTATACTACAACTACTTTCTCGTGTATGCTACTTTTTTCCTTGGCACTACATTCCCAGTGGGCCTAGGCCTACCTCCATGAACTTCTACGTTCACTTCGGTTTTTCTAGATCTTAGACATACGATGGGACTCCTTGGGCGGGTGATCAGCTCGTCGCAAGGCCTCTACCTGTACACAAACACCGAAAAACGCACACAAACATCCATGCCCTGAGTGGGATTCGAACCCACGATCCCGGCTTCCGAGCGATCGAAGACAATGCAAGCCTTAGACAGCTCGGCTACCGTGACCGGCTTGTATGCTACTATCTAAGGTTAAAATTACTGTCATGAAAGTAGTCCAAAGTAAAGTGCCTGTAATGAAATATTCGTTTTATGGCTCCCTCATACTCATACTCATACTCAACTAATGACTTACAATAGAGGTTGAAACTGCCCGGGGTTTCACAGCTCATATTATTATCAAAATATCGGGACAAAGTCATGAAAAAATTGAAGCGCGTTGGATTTGAAGTTTTCGCAGCGGCTACTCTGAAGATTACCGTCCCCGGGAAATAACGCCGTGTAATCGGGCCGAAGTTCTCATACGATTCATAAAAAGCATTGTCTATATTTTCAGGGTCGAAGAGTAAACCAAGCAGAAAAGAAGTTGGCGCCAAGTAGCCTGCTTCTTGCTTGGCATAATCTTCTATCCTGAAGATTGAGGCAGTACTTTCCTCAGAAAGGTCGGAGAACTTCTGCCGACTAAACGGCGTCATATTACAAAGATACCGCTGTCATAATCACAGTGTATTCCTTCTTCGACCTTCCTAACATCCTTAGTTTCAGAGTTTGGTTCCTATTGGTCCACCCCAGCTCTAGTCATCATACAACTATTATTCTACGCCAATATTCTGTCACGTGATAGAGTGACTATACTTGTAAACGGAGTTTGGATTGGTAATCGGTTTTATTGGACACTTTAACGCACAACTCGTGACTACCTTTCACAAATCACTGTCACACAAATACAAGTGTTCTCAGTCATTGTCTTCACTGCGCTGTTTGGTATAATCTTCCAACAGCGGACGTTCCTCTGCTTCCGGGCCCACGTCCTCACAGGCTGGCAGCCATCTCACAACAACCTACTACTTTTCTAACTGTCGTCTCAGGAGACATCCGTAATCAAAGTCAAAGTCACATTGGGACTGACAGTCAGTCAGTCAGATAATCAGCAAGTCTTAGTGTCGAGCCCTATCTGTGGCTCATGACCAGATATTTATTACTATTTGAGAGTTACGGTCATGTTTTTTGTGGGGTGTCCTCTCTGACGAGAGGACCGGTCTGTAAATGCTGCTGGCCTTTCCAGGGCAGTCTTTCTCGGGTCCGAGTCCCTTGGGACTCGTGACCATATTTTACTGTCTCAGATTTGAGACTTCCCTTTTCGTTGCCTCCTACGACTCTCAGGGTCAGGGTGGAGGTATTCGAACCCGCCTCCACACGGGAGTCTGACTTTTCATCCGTAAGTCAAAGCCAGAATCATATTTCGACTGACAATCAGTCAGTCTTGGTGTCGAGCCCCATATCACTGCTTGACAGTTACGGTCTTGTTATTATGGGGCGTCCTCTCTGACAAGAGAACGCGTCTATCTTTTGTCAGAGAAATTGCCTGCAGTAGTAAGTCGTTTGTCATAATATAAAGGATATTTACATTTTACATGCTAAACATATTAATAAATGTATATAAAATATATAGAGGGCCTCTATCAATCCAAGCTCATCACAGCAGATTATGCCCTATTTCTAGTAGCTTCCGCCACAACGGCAATCCAGTCACTTGAACGGTCGTATGCTTGACCGCGGGCGCTTCCGTCCGTAATGGAAGCTGGTCCTCATTATTTAGCCTCAGCACGGACTGCACAGAAAACTCTTATTAGTGTGTTCTCTTGTTGCCGGAGAAATAATATGTCACCAGAGGTGTTCCCTAGCAACGGCTGTTGTACTGTCGCCTGTTTACTCAGCTGCTACTTGTCAATGGGTCTGGATGCCACAATATTCTTTAATTTATGCAAAACCGTTAAATAATTCGGTAAATAAGAAAATGTGGCTTGAATCTAGGCTACATTGACATGCTTTGTAGTGATAAGTTGCTGTGAATCCGAACTAGAGGTGAAATAAAATTCGACCTCATTAGAACCTGTCTTCCTCGTGTCATTACATTTAAAACCAACAAGTCAAGCTGAAATAACCTACGCTAAATATAAGTTGCGTTTTGTCACTTCAGACAAATTACAGCATAACATTGATATGACATATGTCACGTGATTAACGGAGAAAGGGTATTTCAGGCTTATTGGATGGCAGTGTTTGGCATGACGCTTCAAATTGTACATTTGATGGTAAATCCCCCTGTCGTTCCGATGTTATTTATGTGAAATGTATGTATTGTATCCGCGTCATTTATTAGGTAAAGAGATTAACTTTTAATTCTGTGTAGAGACAGAATTTTGACAACTTAATAAATACAGAATTCTAAATTAGATTGGAATATCTCCCGAATTATGCATTTACATTTTGCGAAGTGGAGTATTTTACATTTCTTTATTCTTAATTTCCACCTGAAATGTAGGTAAAAGTGCTAAAAGTACGGCCTTCTATGTGCCCACAGAAAACATGCGGCCATAAAATTGCACTACGTCTATCTATCTATCTATCTATCTATCTATCTATCTATCTATCTATCTATCTATCTATCTATCTATCTATCTATCTATCTATCTATCTATCTATCTACCTGTCTGTCTGTCTGTCTGTCCGTCCGTCTATCTATCTATCTGTCTGTCTGTCTATCTGTCTACCTAACTACCCATCTATGGCTCTACAATCTTTTGTAGGACCTTGGCCGATTTTTCAGTTTCTTCACCATGTAAACATATAAGTGAATTTCGCTTGGTAAAAATATGACCGAGTGCCTGAAATTTATTTAAGAAAGTGATCAGACTTCGTGCTCCGAAAAAGCAGGGAATTTCATCATGACCCGAACCGGCACTAACTTGTCAATAGAAGTATGGTGTACCATGGTCCTGGGTTTGGGGTTAATTAAATAATTGGATTATATTATAGAACGCAAAAGAATAAAAATTTACTAGCATTTTTTTAAGCTTTGTATGCAATCGATAAAAAAATCGTGAGTATTGCTCTTACTAATGAAGGGCCAACAGAAATTAATTTATTTATTACCGTTCATCTTCACTCGGTAATTTATTCTCAGGAAGAAATCAGTATGTAGGTTTTCAAACAACCTGATGAACTGTACAAATGGAATAATATTTTCTAAAATTCTTTCTAAATTCTTTGACGTACGTATGGAATATTAAAGCAAATTACTCATATAGAAAAGGCAAATTAACCCTGTAGCAAGCCGTGAAGTCCCATAGGGTTGTGAGACTTCGAAGCTCCCACATATTCTTTAGACAGTAGGCTCACAGATGGCGGTGAGGTTGTGAGCCTTACGCGCCGGCCGTCATTCACCCTCCTTCCCTCCCTCCCAAGAATATTCCTGATACTCGGTTATGTGACGGATTCAGTCGACCCCAGGGCCATATTGCGACTGGAAGGATTTGGTAAAATGAAAAAAATCCACCTCATCAGGACTCAAACCCGCGATCTTCCAGCTTATAGTATAGTGCCTCAATCTTACTTTTAGTTAAGTTTCTCAGTCCCTACAAGCGAAATGCACAGCAAGAAATTTCACTGCACCCTGTCATCTTACAAGACGCAAAATAATCCTGTAAATGGATATGATATTGCAAAATAAATCAACATATTCGGGGAAGAAACTCGCCTACTTTTCTTTCACTCTATAAGGAGTATTAGATATGACACGGAGAGCATAGAGAAAACATTGCGTCTAACAACTCATTCTTTGTTGCGTGCTTATTTTTACAGCATGGACTTGTTTACATAACCGTTTCCTAGCAACAATCATCTCTTCTGGCTCCACTATTTCTGTCATCAGACGTCATATCACATTGTATGAAAAGGTAGTTGTGGATAACACACAGATAGCAAGGTAATTTCATAAGCCTACTTTTATATTTTCAAAATAAGAAAAAATAGCATAAAATAGATATTTTACAGGTATACGCATGAGTTCTCTAAAACCAGGCTTTTTTTTTTCCAGTGCGGCTGCAAGACTAATTGTACGGGAATGTAAAGTGGTGGATTTTACTGCGTGCAGACAAAATCAAATTGGGAATTTCTACAGATACACTCTCCCTCCCTCGTCGCCTGACTGACAACGCTACTTGTCTCTTGGAACTATTCAAATTGCTTTGTGCAGTTTACTAGCCTAACGCAATGCATTGAATTACACGTCCGAGCCCACACGCACGCACACACATATTTAAGCTCAAACCTGGCGTGTAAAAACAGGAACACGGGTGGCTTGAATGACAATGCATTCTCATTGTGCATTGTTTGTTAATATTCAGCGCCTGTCGCATAATAGAAACGGTATTGCAGCCTTGGTTTGGGGCTGAAACAGTAATGTTTTATGTCATTTTCTGTGGTGAACAGAGTAAATATTCATTTTTATATTTGTAGGCCAGTGTTAACGACATTTTGGTTATTTTACGAATCTGTCAATATTTAATATATAGAANGTGTCCCAGGAGGAATGTGCCAAACTTCGGGAGGGTGTTCCTTATGTTAAAGTATGCCGATATAACCCAAAACACCTATGTCCAAAGTTGAACGGTTACGGAGATAATGGCCCGAGAAGTGTCAAACTTTGACCGGGGTTACACACTTGTTGATTACAAAATACATATTAAAACTGGCAGGAATATGTGGTTTATGTAACGTTAATAATGTACGTAACATCAAACTAACTTGTGAGTGACATGAAGCCATTAAATTGAACTACAAAAAAACTCGCACGCCATGTCATAGTTGTCGTTAGGGTTCCAAGCACTATACATGACACATGGATGGCAAACACTGACGTAACATGGCTGACTGCGCATTCTGGTATCCGAGTGTATGCGGCTAGTGTGAGCCGTCATCACCACACTCAAGGACAAACATCGATAAGACTTGTCAGCTGACAGGTACAGTGCGTGGACCCGCCAGAAGACCACACTTTTCTCGGGGCCATAATCTCCGTAACCGTTCATCTTTGGACATAGGTGTTTTGGGTTATATCGGCATACTTTAACATAAGGAACACCCTCCCGAAATCTGGCACATTCCTCCTGGGACACCCTGTATATATATATATATACATACATACATACATACATAATAGTAATAGTAGGGTGCCGGTCACGGTAGCCGAGCTCTCTAAGGCATGTACTGTCTTCGCTCGCTCGGACGCTGGAATCGTGGGTTCGAATCCCAATCAAGGCATGGGTGTTTGGTGTGTGTATACGTTTATTCCGTGTCTGTGTTGTTCTGTGTTTAGGTAGAGGCCTTGCGACGAGCTGATCACTCGTCCAATGAGTCCTACCTTTTGTAAAATGATCATGCAACTGAGAAATCAGCCCTATGTTCCAAAGTGGGAGCAAGAGTAGAGGGAGAAAATGTTTAAAGACTCCGTCTTTCAGACCGAAGTAATAAGATTACTTCGATTTTTGGTTTGTTTTTGCGTGAAAACAAGTCTGATGCTCCCTGTTTACTAAATTAATGCCAGAATCATTAAAAGTGTTGCTGTTTTAGAATTTCCCAGACGTTTTGTATGTATTTATTGGAGCGGCATGTAGCAGTAATAAATCAAAGCTGTTTGACCTCCAACAAGTTCTAAAACCCGACCAGCACCACGTGACGTGGCAAAGCGCCCTGTAATTTGCATGTGTTCATTAGTTCTCAACGGCGTAGTTGTGTTTTCGTGTGTTTGCGTTATGTTGTGGTTTCTTTAATTTGTAATTAGCGTATTGGTTTTATGTCAGCAAATGTTTCAAATTTGGAGTCATCGCATCAATTTCTTTGACGAAGGTGATTGGTTACATTTGACTCAAGGGTGAAAAATATTCAACTATCAACGACAGTAAGATAGTCTTCAACATTTTTTTTTTCCTTGGCACTACAGCCCCAGTGGACCTAGGCCTACCTCCATGAACTTCTCCGTTCACTTCGGTTTTTCTAGATCTTAGACATATGATAGGACTCCTTGGTCGGGTGATCAGCTCGTCGCAAGCCTCTACCTGTACACAAACTAAACATCCATGCCGTGAGTAGGATTCGAACCCACGATTCCGGCTTCCGAGCGAGCGAAGACAGTACATGCCTTAGACCGCTCGGCTACCGTGACCGGCTCTTCAACGTTTTACTCAAGGGAACTATTCATTTGCATGGTCCCGAGAGTGATATTTCTGTGCACAATAACGTCGGTACTTAAACGATAAAATCATAATCTTTAAATTTTAGAAGTTTATGGTTGTTAAACCTGTTAATCCCTCAATTTAATAACAACATATGTTTTATTTTGTGTGGAAACATATGACGGAACGTACTACGCTTACCGTTGCTTACCATAAAAGAAGTGGCAGTGATCACTTTTGAATGAAACAAAAATTATTTTTGCTTACATTTTTTTGTTGCGGTTTGCATAATGATGGACACTTAGGGCAGTAGATCAGAAACATCTGGAAAGTTTCGAAATGTGGTGTTGGAGAAGGATGGAGAAGTTCAGTTGGACCGATTATGTGAGAAATGAAGAAGTGTTAATTAGAGTCAGTGAGCAGGACTATTCTACATGAAATAAGAAAACGGAAGGCTAATTGGATTGGTCATGTTTTACGCAGAAACTGCCTTCTAAAAGAAGTTACTGAAGGAAAGATAGAGGGGCGATTAGAAGTGACAAGAAGACGAGGAAGAAGACGTAAGAAGATGCTGGATGACCTTGAGTACAGAAGAGGATACTGTCATTTGAAGGAGAATGCTCTAGATCGCATTAAGTGGAGGAATTGTTTTGGAAGAGTCTGTGGACCTGTCGTCTGATAGATTACTGATGATGACTGATGATGATTGCATAATGAACATGTCTGTGAAACGGCCGGGACGTGAAGCTGACGACTCACCTGGAACTAGTGCTGAGGTCAAGAAAACGTGGGTCTATACATCCACTTCCCCATACGCCTCCATGACGTAGTGCTTAATTAGTTAAGTATAGGGACTACTTCACCTCAATGAAGAAAGTCGTCTTCTGGGTTTAGGCACCGTGTATTCTTCGTTTTGGCCGACGTTTCGGAGGAACGTAGCGCCTCCATCTTCAGAGCAGTTGAATGGCTTGGAATGCGAGAGCAGTAGCTGTAGTGATAGGATGTGGAAGGCNAGGGGGAACGGCCAGTGAGAACAGGAAACTTGAGGTCAATAGCACCAGGAAGTGCGGTAGACAAGAAGAACCAGTTGGTTGGGGACAGGCTATTGACGTCAATGACATGACGAAGAACTGGTGTGGCTAGTTGGATTCTCTTGACATGTCATGTCATTGACGTCAGTAGCCTGTCCACTGTATCATGTCATTGATGTCAGTAGCCTGTCCCAAACCTATCGGTTCTTCTTGTCTACCGCACTTCCTAGTGCCATTGGCCTCAAGTTTCCTGTTTTCACTGGCAGTTCCCCCCCACCCTTAGTCAACACCACACCATATATGGTCTTAATCGCTCCCCACTGCTCCCATTGGTCCGCTCTCCCTAAACCCACCCCCCGCCTACTTCGTATATAAGCAGCGCCTTCCACATCCTATCACTACAGCTACTGCTCTCGCATTCCAAGCCATTCAACTGCTCTGAAGATGGAGGCGCTACGTTCCTCCGAAACGTCGGCCAAAACGAAGAATACACGGTGCCTAAACCCAGAAGACGACTTTCTTCATTGTCATCGCCGTGAAAGCCTCAAAACTTACATAACTTCACCTCACTTTACCCTACCTGTCAGATGCTCAGATAATAAAGCCCAGAACTGCAAGATGTTTGCTGAATGATGTATTAGAAAAATGTGTAGTGAACCAGAAGTGGCTTAAGTGTAGATACCTCCCCAGAAATTGCCTAGAGTGAATGAGTCAAATCACGAAGCCTCACATTCAGGATAGTTGGTATACAGACCGATATTTAAACCGGGTCCTTTCCGAATGAGCTTGACCAAACTGTCGTTATGTTCAGACGGTTCAGTGAAATTAACGTCGGATGAAATTAGCAGGAACTGCACCACTGATGTAAAGCCGAAGAACACAGATGCGAGTGCTTGTAAAGCTCACGTGATCCAAGGTACGTACTACAACTGTCACTTGAAAGCTCTGAGCTCATTATTTTCCCAACACTAATACGACCTCGCCGGTCACGGTAGCCGATCCGTCTAAAGCATGCGGTGTCTTCGCTCGCTCGGAAGCCGCGATCGTGTGTTCGAATCCCACTCAGGGCATGGATGTTTAGTTTCTGTGTGTGCGTTTTTCTGTGTTTGTGTACAGGTAGAGGCCTTGTGACGAGCTGATCACCCGCCCAAGGAGTCCTACCGAATGTGTAAGATCTAGAAAAACCGAAGTGAACGGAGAAGTTCATGGAGGTAAACCTAGGCCCACTGGGGCTGTAGTGCCAAGAAAAAAAAAGAGAGGCCTTGCGACGAGCTGGTCACCCACCCAAGGAGCCCTACCGAATGTCTAAGATCTAGCAAACCGAAGTGAAACGGAGAGTTTCAGATGGTAGGCCGAAGCCTACCAAATAATGCTACCTGCCCCTCGCTTTGTGTCTGATCATGTACACTGTTTAATTACGAGAAGAGCATAGTGAAGCACATTAAAGAAACACGTGCTGTACGTAGAACTTTCTGAAACTGGGTAACATTAATATGTTCTCCGTTTTCTAGTTGATTATTAATATGATACAANTTAATTAAGTTTGTTTTTGGACAGGTTTTTCTTAAGAAAGCAGTCTTCTGGGATTTGGCGCCGTGTATATGTGGTGTTAACCGACGTTTCGGAGGAACGTATCGCCCCCATCTTCATACAGGTTTTTCTTACTTTTCGGAGACGGTTGGATGTTTCGTAAGAACATATCGCTTTCATTTTCAGGATCGAAGAGTAAGTCAAACAATAAACCAACATAAGCAGGTATTTAATGGTATTTTAAATTCGTTTATCTCGACAGATCTAAGGAGTGCATGTTAATGTATTTTCAGGAGACAGAATAATTTATTAAATGTGGCATAGATCTACGTCATCTTAGAGTGAGGTTTTCTGGATCTGGGATTAGGTTTTTCATGATAACGTCGGTGTTTGATACATTCCTATGGCCTTCAGCAACAAATGTACTTCAGATATTTGAAAGTAGCAAAATAAAAGTTCTCCTTGTTTATTTCAGGGAAATGTTGANACATAGGAAAAATACATCATTTTTAATGTCTCCAGTGGTAAAAAGGATTTAACTGATCGGATTGCAAAACAGGATCTGTTTAACTTATTAATTACTGCATCAATATGACTTTCCCACGTTAAAAAATTTTCAATTTTTAATCCCAGAAATGATATATTAGAAATACTTGGAATTTGATTGTTTAAATAACTAACTTCAACATTTAAGTTTTTACTGTTTTTAGTTTGAAACTGTAGAAAATAAGTTTTTTCATAATTTATTACTAGCTCATTTTTCCTAAACCATTCATTTATCATCTCAAATAATTTATTTATTCTAATTTTAAATGTTGCAGGATTCTTATCAAAGATAAGGATACTTGTATCATCTGCGTCACTGTGTGTCCCCTAATTGTAATAATATATATTACTAAAATTAGAGAAAGAATTAGGCTTGATGTACGTATATACAAGAGAGTGGTTGGGTTGAGTTTCGCCGATAAATCACCGAACTTGACCGATATTGAAGGGAACAATAGGCACTAAAACATTTCTTCGTGTCTTTCCAAATCCACATGATCGCTAAGTACTTTCAATCGCCTCCTTTCTTAACAAATTTGTGCCGTAGAGCTATTCAGGACCGCTTAAACACATGGCTACATTTTCAGCATTCTTTCCAAATAACATGGCCCCAAGAGCATTCTTCGCAGCTTCTTTTAGTTACCGCGTAGTCGCTAAAAGCGCTTCCATCATCTCCTGTCCTGAACGAGGCGCCGGAAAACGTATTTCATCACCTCTCCTCATGGCCACGTGGTCTCTAAAAGTCATTCAATCACGCCCTTTCTTCAACCATGTGCGATCCCCCCCCTCAAAAAAAATTGAGTACACCCCACTAACCACTCACTGTTTGATCTATATAAGGGCTTCGGATCCCCCTCCCCCAAAAGACATTGCTCCTGAAGATGGTAGCTGGAATATCTGACGAGAAGTTGGATCAATATTTCGTGCGGCTTATCCCTGAAAGCTGACGGCATTTAAACCCACCAAAGAACATGAAAGTAAGAAAGCAGTGCTGTCCAAAAGTTAGTACAGATATGACAATTTTAAGCGTACAGAATAAAATATTCTAAATTTCAGCGCCATGAAAACTAGTAATCTCGTCTATAAAGTAACTTAATAGTTATAAGCCATTAATTTAATCTCTAAACTATGAGGTATGGTATTTAAAAATAAAGATTACATTTATGAAACTTGAGAGAATAAATTTTACGATGGAAGGAACTTTGAAAATAAAATCCGTAATGGTTCTCAGTTAAAAGTGAATAGGACAATAACAGAAACCCGTCGATCTATATGACTCGGAAGTCTGTACAACATAGAATAAAGGAAAAAAAAATAAAATTCTCTGAAATGAAGTCTCAAAATCAGTAGAACGAGTTTTATTCCACCATTAAGTTGTTATGAAGTCAGTCCATTAGACATGGGATTAATAGACCTAATATTACAAATAAAATTTCAAGAAATGAATGGCAAGATTGTGTTCAAAGGATATAAGAAAATCACATTCTTAATAGCGTTTTGAATTATGGCCCATGATGGAAAAGGAATGTCGGGGAGCCAATAAAAAGATAGATTGTCACGGAAGAGTTTAATGAGAATGGAACAGATCATTGATCCTAATGCCTGAATCTGGTGACAATTGTACCCCCTTTAACCATCGTAAATAAAACTGACCTCATTTAACGTGAGAACTAAGAGGATTGCGAATATTGTGGAATGTGGAAAGAATAAAGAGAAAGAAAACTTCTGATACAGTGGACGTATAAAAAACTCATTCATATTTTATTGAATTGTTCCGCTACAGGAAGTTGGAAGCATCACTGTTTATTTACTCGGATTTTACGTCCTTCTGCGGAAAGAAATCCATTTCGAAATAGCAGTTAAGTAGAGAAATAGTAATGAGAAATCTTAGAAACGAGAAGAAGGAAAAGAAATATAAAACTGTGCTATATTATTTACAGAACCGAGCACAGAAATCGAGATGTTGGAGAGACACAAAATGGCGGGGTGAGAGAGGAGCAAACGCTGCTTGATACATACAGAGGTGACATGCTCGTATGTAGCAATAATGCTATGGGCTCTTACTGGTAACATAATCGGCTCTAATATCGTCCAAACTCTCTGTTGTTCCGTGAATTTTCTTAGCCTCTTCCAGACGAATGCCAGAATAGCGCCTTAAAACATGCTACCAACATTCATGATTAAATATTCATTTCATTTGACAAAAATTTATCATGTTTAGTTGACAAGGAACTCTTGATTAATAATCAGTATTTCTACTTCAATAACAAAATAAAATATTATTATATTTCTTTAAAATTATATTATATATTTGTTTAATTCTATCGTATTTGACTTGAAACCTAAGCTTTCAAAATTATCTTCATCGGCGTCAACAGTTAGCTCACGGACATGATTATGCAAAGCAGCTATACAGTAAAATTTAGTCTCTTTGCTCAATTTCTCCTTTGTTACTTACTTATTAGAATATGCAGTGTCCCTTAGAGTAGCCCCTTCTTTACAACCCGAACTCCAGTAATGTTACGTCATCAGATCGGAGTGCATACTTTGCACTTCTGAGCCATCTTCCGTGTAAACGAGCATTTATAAAAGTAAGTTTTTGTAGTAATGTGATATTGCACCATCTTAATGAGAGTAACATTTTACATATGCATCAATTTTTGTACGGCTTTACAGTCCTTTTGCTGGACCTTGGCTGCTTTTTCAGCTTCTTAATCTATACACAGTTGATAGGACTCTTTGGACGAGGGATCAGCCCGTCTAAAGACCTCTACTTATACACAGAACAACACAAACACAGAATAAATTCACACAGACATCCATGCTTTGATTGGGATTCGAACCCACGTTCTCAGCGTTCGAGCGAGCGAAGACAGTTCATGTCTTAGACCGCGCAGCCACTATGATTGGCACATTTTTATATGCAGACCTATAATTCCATTTGCATATGGCCTAACTCCTCCTGAAAGAAGTGTAATTATGGATATTGAGGCAGTTGTTTCTCTGGAAGAAGGCTCACAGCTCGGTATTAAAGATAAAGTTATCCCTAGGCTTCATTACTTAAGCATCACTCCATGAAGCTGCATTGGGGTGATGGAGGTAGTGACACCAACATTTTTGACCTCAGCACTGGATGGAGGTGTTACTTCTCTTAAACTTATTGATTTTCCATTGTTATGTATGGATTCTTTTTGGCCCATAGGCAGAAACTGCCTTCTAGAAGAAGTTATTGAAGGAAAGATAGAGGGGTGGATAGAAGTGACAAGAAGACGTAAGAAGATGCTGGATGACCTTGGGGAGAGAAGAGGATACTGTCATTTGAAGGAGAAAGCTCTAGATCGCATTAAGTGGAGGAATTGTTTTAGAAGAGACTGTGGACCTGTCGTCTGACAAATTACTGATGATGATGAGTACCGGATGATGATACCATAAAATTTTAAAGTAGCTTCGTTTGATCAATTAAGTAATATTGGAAGCGATTAATTTTCATCACGAATTCCTTAAGATACCAGTTACATACTCCAAGCCAATGATATGTATCATCTTTACACATACTGTACAGCTGTCTCCATACTATATATGCTTACATAATTTACACTTCGCATTGGGCAGAATGCAATTAACATTGATCTCACAAAAACCATTTAATGAAAGCATTATCTTTTTTGAGACGTTCTAAGTGAATCTGTAAAGTGTTTGAGCGCTTTCCTAACGCGTTAACCATCATCTCACTTGCAAGACCTTTCAGCAGTTCCCTTGTACACGTTTTCCTTCTTCTCTGTCTCATACTTATCACGAAACATTTAAACGAGTACACGTGTTCCGTCTTTGCATCTCTTCACACTTCCCAGAAGCGTTTAATGTTGGACATACTGTCCTGAAATATGAAGCGAAGTGACTTTATGTTGATTAACAAGAGTCTCTCATATAACAGTCCTTATATATCCAACTCTTAGGCTTGATCACATGTCATGATTCCACTCGTTAATCTACAGAAGCCATTGTTGTGCTTACGAAGTGGATGCCAGATGGCAGTGAAGTATTGCCATCTGCTGAAAGAAAATTTCCCTTCTTAACAGAACATATAAATTATCCAGTGAAATTCCGATTTCCGGTATAGAAAAGTGGAACAAGCCGAATACAGTGGCCGCGCTTGCTCAAACAATGGGATCATGGATTCGAATACCACTCGAGGCGTGGATGTCTGTACGCGTTTATCCTTTGTCTGTATTGTCCTCTTTAGATAGCGGCTTTGCGATGGGCTGATCCCGCGTCCAAGGAGTCCTACCAACTGTCTCGTGATGGGAACAGATCAGAAGGCTTAACATATCAAGGTGGAAGAAGAAGAAGAAGAAGAAGAAGAAGAAGAAGAAGAAGAAGAAGAAGAAGAAGAAGAAGAATGGAACAATGAAGGGGTTGTCAGTGAAAACTTCAGCAAACAATGTGAATTGTTTATTTCGAAAATTTAATCGAACTGTTTGTTGTAAGTAAAGCTATTAAAAATAATATTCCTCTCCTTAAGGGATGATTGCAAAGTGGACAGCGGCATAAAACTGAATGAATTGTGGTAATATCAGAACAGTAGTTGTTGCTGAAGTATATAAAATGTCTATCAGCGATTATTTCATATCTGAAGGCCAGACAAGTCATATACTGACCGTTGTAACTGAAGGAAAAGTGTTTGTTACTTAGTGGTGAACTGGACATCGGCCATTGCTATTTTCTTAAACCATTTACAGAAGAAGAGATATTATTTGTTTATGGAGAAGTTTGTTTTTCTTCGAAGCGTCGGTTCACGCAAGATCTACACGGCGCCACATCCCAGAAGACGGCATTTAAATTCCACATATTTGTAAAATTAAAATGAACGTATAGTACAACATTTAAAATAGAACAAATATCGATTAAAGTTGTCGATTGAGAGAAGTTCTATAAAAAAATAAAATAAAATGTGACTTCATTAAAGAAATGTTAATTATTTTCATACTTTTAATTGTACACATTAAATTAGATTTGCCATTACCTAACGAGTTTCGGACTCTAAACATAACGTAACTTATGTCAAGCACAGAGTACTTCAATAATCAATTAATATGAAAGTAATTGAAAAGACATGTCTAGAAGTAACGCTCTAGATTTCTATTTGAGAGTTTCTGGGTTCGAATTTCATCGGGGCACCAGCTATTCCGACTGAGTAAGGCACAATAGATCATTGTGGTCGCGGTGCAAAGGCCAAGAAGGCCCACCCCTTATACATTATTCATACTGAGGGTTTTCATGATTTTCCTCAGTCGCTCCAGGCAAATTCCGGGATTTTTCCTCCATGAGATATGAAAACAATCTTCCAAGTCGTTATTCATTTGTTACTCTTCCACCTGACGCTATGTAACCTGTACTGACAACGTCCTCAGAACCCCAAAATGTATTATCTTCATCTGCATTGTGTGTTAATTTCACTACAACGGAATACGGTACGTAACAATAGATTCTTTCCTTTATACAACCCTAACTATACTGCTCCCATAAACATTTAATAGAATTTCCCACCTGCGACCATGTTAGATACGAACAGTAGCTCTTAACAAGCAGTATAAGAACTATGCCCCTGTAAGGGACTCTTTAAAATAAAATGCACCAGAGGGATTTACTCTGGTCTTTAAAAATCTCCTTCACATTTATTCCCTTTTATGTAAGCTTAAATATATTTTCCCTGTTTTATTCCTCCTTTTCTCTTCATATGTTCCTTTTCTGTTTCTCTGTTTGCGGTCTCCGCTGTTTCAGGAACGATCTCTCAACACGCCGTCCCCTGGGGCCATGTTAAGGTAACAGGATTTATATAAAGAAGCCTCGTCTCTTTCAGCGCTACAGCTTCGCTTTTCTTTTTGAGATGAGAGAAAAACCCACCCAGCCCAGTGACTGCATCATCTTTCATTGCTGCATATGAATTATTAGCGAATTCCGCGGTTTATTTCTAAGAGCTATGTGGTGTGTCTTACCCTTTAAAGACATAATTTTCTCTCCTTCCGCAGTCCTCTCTTTCCAGCTGCATTATGGGTATCAGGTTTTTTTATACGAACTGTATAAATGTATATTTTAAAAAACCTGTAACTGTACATTAATGCTAGTTTCAAGATATGTTTTATGATAAATGATACAAACTCCGTCCCAAGTGCAAACAATATATATTATATGTCTTTGATCTTGTTCTCTTCTACACTAAATGTTTCGGCCTCTAACGGCCGTTTGTATCATTTATCGTGTAGAGTGCAACAGGATGCTTAAATATAATATATGTTTTATGTTTTAAACGTGAAGCTTGTATGAATAACGGTGAAGAAATTATTGAAAGTACATCGTAATTATATAAGAAGGTAGAAGATCTTTACTTACTTTGCGGGTTTAGGACCACATAATGGGAAAACTATACACAGTTCTTTAGGAAAGATGAGCAATGCCTAGGGACATTATTGTAACGAATCAGTCTCTACCAAGCTTAGTTATTTACATAGGTAAACTGTGCCCAAACAACATTAGTCTTTTTCTTGTTTGTGTGTTAAAATATTCCCAAATATTTTAAGTTTATTAAATTTCACTTTAATCAGGAGAAAACACGAAGACTTACAGGATATGTTGTTATATGCTACCTTTCCTAGAATTCAATATGATTTCAGAATCAGGGAGGTAGGTGAGTCCGTTTAAGAAAATCGATAAAATTTTCGCATATTTAATTACATTTGAAATTGAGACTAAGGCAATAACAGGAGGTTAGGAAAAACTGTGTAATGGGGATGTTCACACTTTGTACAATTATTTGAATACTAATGCGCTCGTCAGGACGAGGAGAATGATGACGGAGCTTGCAGTATGCACGTGAGAGAGGAAGACGTACGGAATACTTTTGAGGCAAAACATGAAGAGAAGAAACCATTCTGGTATTGTAGATCTTGGTAGGAAAATAAGAACTTCGGCCTTTTGGTCTGTCATTTTATGACCCTGTTTTCGTCTAAGTTATACAGCTTTGAATGGTAAATTGACTGATGAAATGAAATTGCAGTTATTTAGAGGGACCTAATGCATGATGCTAGAGACTCGTATGTACATCAAATAGATGATTGCATAATTGCTGCAGGTGGTCTGTTACGAGTACGGCAGAACGTCATTCAACAAATTACAGTCTAAACTTTGAACTGAGCGGTTAAAATTACTAATGTACAATTCATGAAAATCAGTTTTAATCCTTGTCGTTACAATAAATTTCTTTTCTCTATGGCTCTGAAGCCCTTTGGACCTTGACCGCTATTCTGTTTCTTAATCCTATACACAGTAATTAGGACTCCTTTGACGAGGGATCAGCTCGTCGTAAGGCCGCTACCTACACACAGAACAAAACAGACACAGAATAAACTCACACAAACATCCACGTCTCGAATGGGATTCGAACCCAAGAACCCAGTGTTCGAGCTGACGAAGATGGTTCATGCTTTAGACAGCGCGGCCATTGTGATCGACTCCGTAAAATATATAGTATTCCAAATGTAATTTAGTATAGTATTTTGTTCAGCAAGAACAATTTGATCTTACGCAGTGGAAGACAGGAAGGTTTACGTCAATGAGTGAACTTGCCTCGGGTGACACAAAGAGCAGTTTCCTCTCTGGCCTTATAATTAGTAACAAGGAACTGGCATTAGTCTGTTCTAATGCTCTTTTCCCTTGGCACTACAGCCACAGTGGGCCTAGGCCTACCTCCATGAACTTCTCCGTTCACTTAGGTTTTTCTAGATCTTACACGTTCGGTAGGACTCCTTGGGCGGGTGATCACTCGTCTCAAGGCCTCTGCCTGTACACAAACACAGAAAAACGCACACACACAAACTAAACATCCATGCCCTGAGTGGGATTCGAACCCACGATCCCGGTTTCCGAGCGAGCGAAGACAGTACATGCCTTAGACAGCTCGGCTACCGTGACCGGCTCTAATGCTATTCACCTGTGAATAACTCAAGTGCCTCTCTTTCTCAAACCAAGTGACTCAATTATTTTCACGACTTACGTAATTTACACGTACTGTACTTTATCTGTAACGATGCGTGTAACAGACAATATTCCGGACTAATACTAAACTCTGCTCATTAGTGGAACACGTGAATAATACTCGAACATACTCTGTGACGTCACGGCATCACGTGATTTATTAACAAGGCTTTGGTGAACATAATCCATATTGGCTAGTAGCTAGGCTTATAACTGACCGAGAGAGCGAATGCGGAGGGACACAAGGAAAATGTTAGCACCACAATCCACCCCATCTAATCCGACTGATCCCTATATTACGTCTGGCAAACAAACACGTCCCGCCTGATGTGTACATTGGAAGTGTATGGAACGTGAGACACTGATCTCTTTTGTGGCCACAAATCACTTATCGCAGAGATCTTTGACTGCAAAGATTTACGGATTAGGAGCGATAGTGCTCATTTACGAGGGGGTACCCAAAAGAAACCGAACTTATTTTTTTTAAACTTATTTATTCAAATTTTAAGGACAAACCTTCAGTCCCCTTCAAAGTACTCTCCACTTACACTAATGCACTTGTCTAGTCTTTTATATTGTCTAAACTCATCTTTTGAGATGCTTGACAGTGCCTCCGTCGTTTTTTCCTTCACCTCAGCAACATCAGCAAAACGCTGAAAAAAAGTTTAGATCATTTCGGGACTCTTCTTTCAAAGCACAGCATGCTTCCACGCGACCTTGTTTTTGTTCAGCAGTCAGCAGTCGTGGCACGAATTTCTCAGCCACCCTTTTCATTCCCAAATCTTCTGTCAAAATTCGCTGAACTGAGCTCCAAGTCACTCCCGACAGCTCCACAATTTCTTCAATGGTCCGTCGTAGATCTTCCTTGACGATTTCAAGAATTTTTTCAACATTTTCATGTGTTCGGGCCGTGGAAGGACGACCAGAACGAGGTTTGTCATCAATTGACATTTCACCATTTTTGAAAAGGGAAAACCACTCAAACACTTTAGTTTTCCCCATAGCGTCGTCCTTGTACGCCGTTTTTAACATTTCAAGAGTTTCTGTTCCACTTTTCCCGAGCAAAAAGCAGAATTTCACCGCCACACGCTGTTCACGAAAATCAGCCATTGCAAAAACGACGATCACACAAAACAGTTGTCACTATAAACTCTGCCGAAACTAGTCCTTACCTTCTGAAGCAACGGTAGTCGGCTTATCGACTCAGGAATGTTAACTCTATGCGCTCATAGCGGCAAAACTCGGTACTACAAAAGCTCTGCCCACAAAAGAATTAGTTCGGTTTCGTTTTGGTACCCCATCGTATGCCGGTCACGGTAGGCGAGTGGTCTAAGGCATGTACTGTCTTCGCTCGCTTGGAAACCGGGATCGTGGGTTAGAATCCCACTCAGGGCATGGATGTTTAGTTTGTGTGTGCGCGTTTTTCTGTGTTTGTGTACAGGTAGAGGCCTTGCGATGAGCTGATTACCCGCCCAAGGAGTCCTACCGAATGTGTAAGATCTAGAAAAACCGAAGTGAACGGAGAAGTTCATGGAGGTAGGCCTAGGCCCACTGGGGCTGTAGTGCCAAGGAAAAAAATAATAATTCAATTCAATTCTCTATTCTTTGTGTGATTATTATTATTATTAGTAGTAGTAGTAGTAGTAGTAGTAGTAGTAGTAGTAGTAGTAGTAGTAGTAGTACTCTCTGACACAGAGGTATATCAGTCCGAAGAAAAGTTGGGAAAACTGATACAGTTGAAAACAAAACGGACCAGAAAGCCTATGGCATACATATACAATTTGTTATATATAGTGTCTAACTGAAAGGTGGACACGAAAGGGCAGGAACTCCACATACAAAACAAGAAAAAATGTCCATATCAACATATATCCGGAAACATTAAATTTTTTAGATATACCTGAAAGTCTACATTTATACTAAGCGCTCAAAATGTCTTCCATGAGACTGAATTCGTCCCTCGACACATCTCACGTACCGCCGCGTCTGTACAAAGATGCTGGGGTAGTTGTGGATAGTCTGACAGGCATCCGCAGCGCGACGGTGAAGTGACTCTTACTTGTCAACAGGACTGCATACACAAGGGTCTTCAGGTATTACCACCGGAAAAATCCAGGGGATTCAAATCTAGGGAGCGTGGAGGCCATGCAGTGGGTCCGTCTGTACCTACCCATCGCCATGAGAGGTGTTACTGAGAGCACATCGCACAGCACGGCTAAAATGTGGCGGAGCACCATCATGCATGTACCACATTCGTGCTTTGACTGACAGTGGTGCAACTTCCAGTAGCTCCGGTAGGTCATGTAATAGGAGATCTTGGTAGTGGTCGCCTGTAATTCGACGTGGCAATACTAACGGGTCCCCCAAATAACCATCAACATTGCCTGCCCACACATTAGCGACGAACTGTAGATGGTGTATAGACTAAGGTGCACTATTTGGATCGTCCTCTGCCCACTGGTGGTGGATGTGAAAATTTATGATGCGGGCTCTATCAAAACCTTCCATGTTCGGAAAAGCAGTTAATACCCACTATAAATACTGTCGAAATTCAAAACAACTGAATATGTCATGACATTATTCTTTCAGCTGTAACTCACAAATGAAATGTTCCCGGGCATGTGTTGATATGGACATTTTTTCTTGTGTTGGTGTGTTGAACGCGTGCCCAAAATTTGTCCACGCCTTTCAGTTACAATCTATATGACCACCAGATAGCGAAATTGAAGACAATAAATCAAACCGCATTAGCGTCCCCTTCTTCAATGGCTCAAAAGTACAAGTATTTCTTCGAAAAGGGGTCTTTGAGATGCTTATAGTGGCTCAGCTGGTCAAGAAAAATTACGCCTTTTATTTATCTAGATGTTTCATTCTTCCATGTCCCCAAGATTGTTCCACTGGGCCCTATTTTGAGCCAGTTGAATGGAGAGTACGATATCCTCTATTATATTTTTAAGATTATATTTTAATTAATATTGTGGTATATAGACCAATTATTAGGCAAATACCGCGAAACAAACAACGAGAAAACAACCATTGCTAGGCAGCGGCCCGCGCGAAACAATGTAAGTGTTGATGGTATCGGTGTTTTCTATGTGGTCCTCTCAGAGGCTATATCACGCCGATAACCTCGTTCAGTTCAGTTAATTTGTGCAGTAGAGCTGAGTTGAGTGGAGCGAGTTGGTTGGTGAGTGAGTGAGTTAGAGCACTGCAGCGGTTCAGTTCTTGTGAGCAGTTGCTGTTAGAAGCTGGTAGCTGAGGCAGGGGGACAGTTCGGGAACCCAGAGGAAGGGAAATGTACGGCATTGGAAGTCGTTACCAGACAACGACTGGTGAAGATAGTACACTCAAAAGACATAGTTCGTGCTGTAGTCAATTTTATAGAGCGTGAATTAGCAACAGCACTATAGGTACTTGTAGTTACGATCTGTAAGTAGTCAATAAATCCAATTACCAATCCAAACCTCGTCTATGGGCACACTCATACACGTGACAACTTATGTCAGAAGTGGTCTATGGTCACAGTGTCACGCGACAATATCATCTTTCTATCTGTGATCAGGTCTCTCAAATAGTTTCTTCCTTTCAGATTTTCCGACTTTTAATTTTTGGGCTCATATATTTTTCGTCTCCTTCATAAATGTTTTATTTTGTAAATTGCAAGAGCAGTGCAAAAATTAAGACTTGACCGTTGCAGATGGTAGTCACCATTTCTTAGAATCCATGAATATTTCATGAATGGTGCTGATATGATACTGTGATTTCACAATCTCCGTGGCGTTGCAAGTAAGCCTGTCCAATTGATCCCGTGTTTTTTGCGGCAAATCTCTAATCTGTGCCCCCCTCCCCCACCAACGAATATTGTTGCTGCAGTTTTATATAGACACTCAACCTCTCTCACTCCCTACACTACTCACAGAAAAACACAGCAAGGCTCTCCGGAGGGCCGTTATCTAACTGCAAGCTAATTATCACGGGGATGATTTGGGATTGTGGGTAAGGGGGAGTGGGCCGACAGGGCGCAGCACCCGTCGAACTTCAACCCTAGGGCTCCTGTAATCTACACTAACCAATCCGAAGGGGCCAAGGGTCACCAGTTTCACGCTTGCAGCAGGCCATGTGTGTTCCCTCTTCACCTCCAACCCATGTATGCCCGTTGGGACACGAACATACATTTCTATTCACGTCCTGTATTTTCCCTCGTGCAACAATTTCGTTACATTTGGGGGTTAAAATATTCCCTGGAGCGACTATTTTTTATGAACAACTAGAGCATGTAATCTCTCGGATAAAATGTTGAACTGTTGATTCGTTCTCATTTTTTTCCCGTTTCAGACACTTTCAGCTTCATTTGCATTTTCCTTTCTAAAATATTACACTGATTTTTTTTATTCCTCCTCATAATGGTTGGCCTTCATTTTCATACTCAAATTACAGACTTTGTCATGATAGGCTAACAATTGTAATCAAAACTTTCTCGGTCACCATAGAGGGCCTGTGATAGAATTAACAATTTTCGTTAACTTTTCGAAATACAAGTAGAGTGTTTTCAAAATTCAGATCCAAAGGGATTATTACATTGTAACAAAAATACAGTTACAAATGCTGTTGGAAGATCGATGAATTTGGGACTTGTTCCCGGCAAGGGCAGAAATATTTCTCTTCTAGAATGGTTGACGCACTATGCTACAAGCCGGAAGGAAGCGGGTTCAAGTCCCGATGAGGTCATTGGATTTTTTTCAATACCTAATCCTTCCAGCCTCACTATGTCCCTGGGGTCGACTCAGCCTCTAACAGAAATGAGTACCAGGAATTAATTAAATAGTTTTCCTGGGGAGTAAAGCGCGGCCGGCGCGTAAGGCTGACAACCTTACCGCCATCTTTGAGCCGATTGTCTAGATAGTGTGGGACCCTCAACGTCTCACAACCTTATGGACCTTCACGGCCTGGTACACGGATAACTTTACTTTACTTTTTTTACCATTACTATTGGTTTGTTTTGTATAATATATATATTTTTCTTTTCTCCTAATACTCGTGCTCACTTTGTAACTGGCCTCTGGGCTGTAATGTTTGCATTTAAATTCGAGGAAGAATCAATAAATAGGTCACAAATGAAGTAAAACAGATATAAAGGAAGTAACAGGTTTCCTATATGTATCACTAGGTAGCAGCACAGTCCAGCTTCATGCCAGACTATGTAGCAGACGCTCATGCGCATGTTCAGAATCGAGATTCAATAGTTAAAATGGCGACCATGCTTGAGGAGTATATTACCGAAGATTAGCTTCCTGTTGTGCGTTTATTATGGGCAAAAGGACTAAATGCAAAGGATATTCATAAATAAATGTTTGCTGTCCTACGGTGGGAAGTGTTTTTCACGTTAAGCAATTCACAACTGGGTCGAGAAATTGCTACCTATTTACTGACACACTCTCGTAAAAAATAATCTGTTTTCTTAATAGTATGCATCCTACTGTGTGTTATTAACAAGGTACACAAAATGTATACATTTTATGCAGCCTACACAACAATATTCTGTATTTAAAACAAAGTAAACACTATCGTATCAACATTTGCTTTTATTGACGGGAAATGTTTCGACCCTTATACTGGATCATCATCAGGTGTACAGTGGTACCAGACTCAGTTGTTGAATTGTATCTAATAATTTACATCTAATTCTTCAACAGACCGAACCACTAAAACATAGCTACAACGTCAACACAGGGACCAGCCCGTACATATATCAAAGTAAGAAAATCTAATACACATCACTCCAAACAAACAACCTGTTGGGTGATATACAGAATAACGAGCATATGCTCCACAAGCCGGCAGTAAGATCTACACCACACGACCTAACTCATGTGAGAAGATCCCCATACGCATGCGCCCCACAGCATAGCTGCTATTACCAGCAGGAAATCATTGTCAACACTTAGCGGTCACAAAGTTTTAAAGAGATTTATCGCATTACCATTTCCATTTTAGTACAATTTTAATTTTTATGTTATAATCTTTAGTCTCTTATCTTTAATTTTTATTATCTGAGTATTTAAATTTTAACCGAAAGACTCAATTTATGCATTTAAGAATACAATAAGGGTCATTATCGAAGAATTAGATGTAAATTATTACGTGCAATTCAACAACTGAGTCTGGTATCATTGTACGCCTGATGATGACCCAGTATAATGGTCGAAACATGTAGCGTCAATAAAAACAAATGTTGATACGATAGTGTCTACTTTGTTTTATATACAGAATAATGTTGTGTAGACTGCACACTTTTTTATACATTTTGTGTATCTCCAATTTAATTGTATTATTATTATAACCTTTGGGACATTGAGTAAGCACACAAATAAATAAATAATTTAATTAGATTATATTCTTTTCCCTACTCGCCGTGTTAAAAACTTCTTAATATTTTCCTTGTGACCTTCAATTACCGAGTGTCCTTTTGTTTAGGAATTGAGGTTCTCACAACAGTGGTTATGAAGAGTTCTAACTTCTTGAATATAGTGTTATGCAGTCCGTTGAAAGCCAACTGACGTTTCGGAGGGAACTGTCACCTCCATCTTCAGGAACAGCAGGAAACCAGAAACCTTAGCGTTTCTAGCAGGTACTTTCTGTGATGGGGCATGGAAGAATGTTGGTTCAGTATCCCTACTTCCTCTGCATTCTCAAATTGCCTCCGGTTCTGTTGCTTGCCAGCTTTGCTAGGTCTTGAAGCCCACTCAGCCTTTGCACAGTGTGAGTCACTTTGCAGTTCGAAGCTGTAAATTGTGCGCGCCCTCCCTGCTTTGCTTGCATTCCGTTTTTAACATTGGCTAGGCAGTAGTCAAGCCAACTTATCTAACTTCAACATTTCGAAGCCGAACCCTCCATGAGGGAGGAAACTCTCCCTTAGTTACATACAACCCCCATTAGTTGCATGGGCGAGCTTGCATTTCCTTTCTATGCAAACTTTTCATTCGCTCTAGTAGCAAGTAACCACTGATAAACACTGTCTGACAAATGAAGACACTCTTCTGCTTGCTTGTTTGCCACGACCGCAAGAATAATTATTGGCATGCTAAACTATAAGTTTGCCTTTGGTGATGCAAACCAAAACACGGAGGTCTTGTTACATAATAACAACGGGGTACACATCAAACAACCGCAGTTTTCACATCAGTACTTCCCGAAATTAGTTCCCTAATTGAACCAAGTTATAGCAAAGTGAAAATCAAAACGAATTTTGTCTTTTGTTAAATTATTAGACAAAACCCTGACTGGGATAACAACTAATCATACTGAATAAACGGCGAGCAGCTCATGAATATTAATATCTTATTTAAGGAAGATATACTTACTGTATGTTGTCCCTTTTGGCGCTATAACCCCAATTTGGGCCTTGGACTACCTCCATGGAACTCTGCGTTTCGCTTCGGTTTGCTAGATTTTAGACATTTGGTAGGATTCCTTGGTTGGGTGATCAGCTCGTCGCAAGGCTTCTACCTGTACACAAACACAGAAAAACGAACATATACACACAAATATTAAACACCATGCTCTGAGTGGGATTCGAACCCACGGTCCCGTCTACCGAGCGAGCGTAATACAGTGCATGCCTTAGACCGCTCGGCTACCGTGACCGGCTTACTGTAGATTTAACATAGCATAAAATGAAATGAGGTGTTTGTATATGTGAATTTGAGAATTATGTTCTCTTCTGTCACCTGCCTAGAAATAATGAAGTAAAGAAGGCTTAGTCAGTATGGAGCGCATAGTGAATGAGACAGTTCAAGAACGATTCTGCATATGTTGTCAACAAATTTATAGTCTATCAGAGTGTCCCAGACCTTAATCACAGATCAGTCTATTGCTTACAGTCCCCTAATACACGTATTTAAAAGTATTAACGTCTTCATTATAGAAATTCAATTAATTAACTTAATTCATTATTAAATTCAACGAAAGAATATTGATTACATCTTCGTTTGGTAACTTATCACTTTAGCAGCACCGTCCGCGCATGTTCCCATCTATACTACCATTTCACATTTTTGTCATCCAAAATATTTTACAGTAAGACCTAGAGACGGTGAGATGATAAATGTGAAAGGTAACTTAGAGATACTGGATGGAATAGTATGGATTGGGTTGATCTGGCTCAGGGTAGAGAACAATGGATGACTCATGTGAACACGATAATGAATCTTAGGGTTCCATAAAATGTTGGGAAATATTTGAGTGGCTATGGGACTGGTGGCCTAAAGTTGGCACTAACTTCGCCGACAACCTGCGGTCGCTGGGTCGGTATAGTTCGCTCGCGGACTAATAACCACGGAGTTTTTTTTTGTTTGAGAGACTAGTGGCTT
Organism: Cryptotermes secundus; assembly: GCF_002891405.2. Lineage (NCBI taxonomy): Eukaryota > Metazoa > Arthropoda > Insecta > Blattodea > Kalotermitidae > Cryptotermes > Cryptotermes secundus. The sequence goes on along the minus strand of NW_019742961.1, from coordinate 1,932,140 downwards.
CTCAAGAAGGGCTTAACACTGTAGAGTTACTTAATTATGTTTTCCCTAAAGGGTAGTAACCACCTACCAGATTACATTACATTATAACACAAAAAGAGTCAAAATAAACAATCACCGCTTGAAAAGAGGAAATTCTAGTCCCTGGGTTTGTTCGTACAGTCTCCATTCCTTACATCTGAAGCTCGAAGTAACTTTGATTGCTTCGTAACTGCACTGCTGAGCACATTCCCACAAGACAAACACTGAGAACTTGGCAGTTCAGTATACATGTAATGTGCACGATTACATAATTTGAGTCAATCTAAATATTAATTTTGACTTCTTGTTAGGGGTCATAAAACCTCCTTTCTTTGTATTCGTTTCCATTTAACTAACTCCATGGACCCGAATCCTTCTTAAGAAGCCGCCAATTGTGCAGCTACTCAAGAACTTCCTAGCATTTTATGGAACCCGATAATTCATTACCGTGTTCACAAGATACCTCCGCTGGTCCCTAACTTGAGCCAGATTAATCTAATCCATACCACCCCATCCCATCTCAATATTATCTCCCCAGTGGTCTCTTTCCCTCTGGATTTCCCACCAGACCCTGTATACATTCTCTTCCATGCGTTCTGAACCTCATCCTATTTGACTTGATAAATATATCTGGAGGACAGCATAAGTTATGAAGCCCCTAAATATGTAGTTGCCTTCAGCCTGTTGATAGCGCCGTTTCCACTTTCCGATCGATAACAAAAACCGTTCTGTCTTTGTGAACTATTTATTTCCGTTGAGATTCCAAGTAATATATTTATACACTGTGTGTGTATGTGTGCATGTGTGTGTGTGTNGGGGGGGGGGGGAGAATTGAGAGGTACATCTGCATCCAAGACTGATCCTGTCTACTCAAGATCCTTATGTAAATTCATAATCCGACATATGACAACATTTGTATGTGATTCTCAGAATGTAAAAATGTCTGATAATAAAACCGTTGGTAAACCAACTCCGTCATACGTTAAAGGGGACAAAAATTACAGTATATATAGAGAAAATATCATTATAATAAAAATAAAATATAAATGAAAAACAGGTCCTAATTAAATATCACGAACACAAATATTTCTGTGACGTGGAAGGTCCAAAATTGAAACTGACATAAAATAGCATCAGTTAAATATAGCAGACAGGGTTTACACCGAATTTTCTGTCTCAGATGTTCTTGTGCCCGGTTTGAATATCGGCCGAGACACTGACTATTCTGACTGGATTTCTGCGGTTTTCTTCAGATCCTCCAGCCAAATTCCAGAACAGTACTTCCAGTTTTCCCCCCCCCCCTATCTCCCCCTTTTTCATACTTCCAAATTCATTATTTAACATAATTCTAACATTCGATGCTATTAAGACACAGCGTCGTTAGAGAAAGCAGCATAGTGAGGAGCAATATAACTCTTCGCAAAGTACATATGATTAGAATGATGAGGTCAAGGAGGATGGGATGGGCGGGGCATGTAGCACGAATGGGGCGAAGAAGAATAACATATAGGATATTGGTGGGAAACCTAGAAGGAAAAAGACAACTACGAAAAGCAAGACGTAGGTGAGTGGATAGTATTAAAATGGATCTTAGAGAGATAGGATGGGATGGTATGGACTGGATTGGTCTGCTTCAGGATAGGGATCAATGGCGTGCTCTTGTGAACACGGTAATGAACCTTCGGATTCCATAAAATTCTTGGAAGTACTTGAATATCTGCACAACTAGCAGCTTCTCAAGAAGAGCTCAGCTCCAAACAATTAGTTAGTTAGACACGTCTGACAGAATTTCATGGAAATAATTTCGTTGATTGGGTTTAGGCCTTATATTTCGTTTGCAAGCAAAGAGATTCAATTTGATTTGAGACGCTAGAAGCGGTGATCATATTGGACAGACAAGGAGCGGAATTGCATTCACCTGGCATAATTTGGTGCAGACTGTTGGTATAAAATTTCACTGATTTTCACTCGGTAGTTCGGACAGACATTAGCTCCACCGTTCAGCTTTCGTGCTCATAGTGCATCAAGTGTTTCGGAGACATGCATAAAATACTGATAATACCCAGTTCAGTGTTCGTAAAGTAACTTCTGTGTAGACCTTGTTTGCTGCATCTTAGATCCCTTTCTTACCAGATGTTCGTTTCTGCTTCTGTTTTTCAGTGAGTATGCATTTTTCTGCACTCTTCTTGAGTGCCTGGATCTATTTCTTGGACTTTTACCATTCATCTTAATTTTTTAGCTTTGCCAAGGCAACTTTTCCTGTCTCTTAACCGTAGATATGTTCAAAACCAATCTTGTAACATTTCTTCTGTCTGGCCTTCGTATGCAACCACGGCTTGGTATCTCCGAGAGCACATCCATATTATCAGCGACGAGGAACAAATCAGGCCGGATATATATATAAGCCTGTGATATATATATCACAGGCTTACCACTGGCAATACAGAACAATTTGCGTTGTACTTATTGAGTCTATATAAATCTTTATATCATAATAGATACAGGATGCAATTTCTCATATAATTTTATATGACTACAGACCAAGTAACGAAGTTATCAGAGAAAAAAAGAACAGTACATATTCTCGCGTGCCGGGAATCCGGAAACTATACTTCCATGAAAAAGCAATAATAGCAACAAAGGTGATTCCTCGAAGATGAAAGGACAACAAAGGGTTCGTTGCATGACATCGGCCGAGACCAAAGACTCCTAGAGGGTGTGTTCTATTCCGTCCGAGACCAGGTTATAAAAGTCCAGCTTCAAAGGACACAAATCTGAGACAGTAAAATATGGTTGCGAGTCCCAAGGGACTCAGACCAGAGAAAAACTGCGCTGGCAAGGGGAAGCAGCATATATAAAAGACAGATCCATCCTCTCGTCAGAGAGGGCGCCCCACAAAAAGAAGACCGTAACTGTCAAACAGTAATAAATATATGGTCATGAGCCCCAGATGGGGTTCAACACCAAGAATTACTGACTGACTGACTGACTGACCGTCAGTCATAATGTAACTTTGGCTTTGACCAGTTGAGAGCTGAGTTCTAGAAGTTGCCGAGAACAGTTCAGTTATGTGTTTGAGCTTAGACTATAGCAGAAGCAGTAATTGTGATACCGAAATTTTGGATGATAACTGTATTTGCAATTATAGAAGAGAGTGGCCAATGAATATATTCGCCAAATCAGAGACCTGTGCGAATATATTTGTCGCATTATATAGGCAATACGCGAGTGTATCAATACAATAATAATACAACAGATTTCTACTTCTTTGTGTGACATGTAGGAAATAAGATGTATTTTAGTAAATTTAGTAAATGGATAAAAACAAATACTTTTTATTTACCTCGTTTGAATAAAAGTGTATATGAACATAATACTAATTATTAGGACATCTTAAATTGTAAAACGTAATGTGGTTTCACGCTACGATTCTCTAAAATTATTAGAACAGTACAAAATATACAACTAAAAAGAATACTCTGTTTTTAACAAAATTCAGTACTTAAACTGTGATAAAATATACTTCTGGGACATTTGGATATTATATTTTGAACCCCGGTATCGAATTTGCTCTATGAAAGAGGAGATATATAGACGATATAAGGACATACAATTTTAATCCTTGAAACCGAAGAAGTGCTAAAATTTATCTCATCACATGAATGATGATAAAAGTAGAGTAGTTAATTATTTATTAATGTTTTAGAGTTAATTACATTATATTATTAAGTTCGTATTCTATACTTCGGAAGAACAAAGCACATTAGTTTGGGCAACTGAGCTTTTCCACAAAGTTTCCCCACTAAAACATAAATTATAATTATGTAGGAACTATATAAATATAATTTTAATCCTCTTCTGCAAGCTACTTATCGAATTTTATCCTTCTTAATGTGAAACGGTGAAAGAAAATATATAAAAAGACACAATCTTTCTTTCTTTTTATTCAGTGCTCATCTCGTTTCTTTTAGTATAAAATATGAATAAAAATATTTAATTGAACACTTTGATTTTTTTTTATTTTCAGAGACATATTTCGTTTTATAAACGTACATAGCTCATTAACTAATTATTCAACTTCCTTTTAAAGAAATTTGGAATCTCTCAGCTGGTATAGAATTTCCCTCAATTTATGGGACCCGAAATTTCTTTACAGTGTTCATAAGAATCTTCCACTGGTCGTCATATTAAATGACATGAATCCTCCCTTCTCCCATATTTACATCTGCGTCTTGGAATCCAAAATATTTTCACGTGTTGGGGGTTACGCGCGTAGAAAAGAACGGGTTTTAATTCGGATGATTGGATTTACAATATTGGCACTTTGGTTACAATCTCTCTTACTCACACTATTACAGTGTTATCGCTGATTTATACACTTCTTAGTTCACCGCTGCACACGCAACAGGATTCTCCGTCTTCACTAATCGTCTCCTAGCAACGGATCTCAATACAGAAACTAGCACTTCAAATCACTATGACTTATTCTTTCCATTTCTTGTTCAACCACCTTGAAACCTCGGAATTCAATCAAAATCTCCTCTCAGCTGCAAGCGGTCTCGCGTTATATAGCCGCGGTATGGACAAGGTAGAAAACACTGTTCTACTGCAGACAGCACAGAAAATACAAATCACGTGATAGCCTAAGCACTGTTGGGATTTGACGTCGTGTAAGCGTACGCTGCAGGGTCACAAAGAAAACACTGCTGCTGTATTATTGTGTGACGTCAGCGCCAAAGCGGAATTGTCTTTATTGAGCCGTTGCCTAAAAACGGATTGCACAACCCTGTTGTTCTCTTGTTATGTGCGTGTTATTACTTAGAACCGGCTGTTTCTGTGGCTCAATCGCATGGAGCAAATACGCCACAATATCCTCCTATGTTCAGATTTTCCGTCTACAATTCTATATGCATTTCTAATCTTTCCAATGCGTGCTACATGCATCGTCTAATTAATTTCCATTCATTTTATATAATCGCAGTAATATTTGGTTCAGTAAAAATTATGGAACTTGTCATTACGCAGTTTTCTTCTGCCGCCTCTTTCTTATTTTTCTCTTAGATCAATATATTTTCTTCAACAACTTTTTGTCGAACACGGCCATTAGGATGAAACGCATGCAATTTTGCCTTTTCACATGCGTTTACTCTGATTCTCTGACGTGACCAAAACAATGCAACGACGCACGAGGCTAGAGCCTGCATAATCGTAAGAAGAATCAAACAATAAATCACTCAGACATAAGATTTGCCTTAACTGGGCAATTCCTTCATTTTCCGCACCCTCTACATAACATAGCTCCGTTAACATTTCCGCAATTTCCTAATCCGTAACTCATGGGCATTCAGCCCGAATGATTTATTTGATAGATTTTATCTTTTGGCGTTATTACTAAATCCCTTTTGTGCAATAATCGCCAGACCAAACTAATTGCATTTAAAAACGTATATAATGAAACTCCGTTGTATATTTCTCTTGGGATTCAACATAAATAGTGTTTGACAGTGGAATTACTGATTGTGGATTTATATCTCTCAGTCAGATACCTCTCTGCTTCGACGTAGCGGGGTTTGACGGGCACATGGTTCTCTAAAGGTCTCTGACAATCGTCCATTCATTATACCAAAACTGTGTTGAATTTTATCAGCATTCGAATGTGTATTTGATACTGGATATTTCGGCACCTTTCCCCGCTCCCTTCTTCAGGTGATTGGACTCTATTTTGCCAGCGGAGATTTTCGTACGTTTTTCTATTTCTTCCATTCATTTTTTTTTACTTCAATCGTTAACGTACTAGCATAATATTAATATATTCCTATGTTCGATCACAGCCATAGAAATGAATATTAAATATCCAAGAATATTAAAGCATACATTGTAAACGTAAGAAACGCGTTCAGCAGAAGAAAGAATAAATATTATACTGCCATCCATGATCAATTATTTATTACAATAGGCTCAAGTATTTGAAGTAATGATTTGGATAAATTTAAAAGTAAAAAGTAAAAGTATCCCTGTAACAGGCCATGGAGGCACATAGGGATGTGAGACGTCGAGGCTCCCACATCTTCTAGACAATCGGCTCACAGATGGCGGTAAATGTTGTCAGCCTTATGCGCCGGCCACACTTTACCCCCAAGAATATTCCTGGTAATAATTTCTGTTAGAGGCTGAATCCACCCCAGGGGCAGCGTGCAGCTGGAAGGATTAGGTCAATTAAAAAAAATCCAATGAAACCATCAGGACTCGAACCCGCGACCTTCCGACTAGTAGCATAGTGCTTCAACCAACTATGCTACCGCGTGCCCCCTGGATAAATTTAAATGTACGCATATTATGTGTTTACGTAAAATTATATTTAATTGATTACACACACATATAGTGTATATTCGTTGAATTTAGGGGGCTTGAATAATCTTCGGATGTGTTCTGAAGCCCGTTGTTGCTTACTGATATGGCAATGACTATGCCATGAAAGCGTATGGGGGGAGACTGTATAGATCAAAGTCTCCTTGATCTTGGCACTGGTTGGAGGTGAGTGGCCAGTTTCACGCCCCAGTCACTTTACACCCGGGTAGGATAGGAGGCCGGGTGGGTCCCAGAGCCAGTCTGGACGACATGGAGAGAAGAAAATTCTTGACACTACCGGGACTTGAACTCCGGCCCCTTCGCCATCCAGCCCGCAGCCAGTCGCTATAGCGACTACGTTTCCCCGGCTCCTTATGGAAACAGTACTTTGGAGTAAGACGCAAAGCTTAATGCAAACAGCAGACAAAATTCTCATGGTTCGTAGGAGCTTCATTATATGGTGACGGATGCATTCAGATCAAAGCTAGCATCTCTCGTGCACAGATGTGAACTGTGCTTGGTACAATACAGTGCGCATCACAGTAACGGTAAACAGGGGCAACCTAGGAGTGGAGCAACTTCCTCCAGCGCTTCTGAATTGCACACTTTAAAGTATGCAATAAAATATCCGGCATTGGGCTTCCCATATATCGCAGGAAACACCACATGGCTGGTACCGTCTGCCTTTGTCCTCATGCGCTTACGACAATGTTACTGCAGCATCTACGTATGCGACATTTTAATATAAGTTTCAATTTTACTTCACTTGCAACATGAAGCCCCATCTTGAGGGTCGATTGTCCATTGTCACTTGAGTTTCACTTCCACCTTTATATTATATATATGTGTGCCTCTCGTTTTATTATAATATTTTTATTTTATTTTACTCAAACTAAAATGGGGTCTGGCCTTTTGGATGTGTGAGGGCATGTCTGAATGCGCTGTTTTATGATCGTGCAAGCTTTTCCAAGCCACGATATTAAGCTGAGTTTTACGATTTCTTCTGGTTCCCTGCTACAAGCTACCGTCGTATGGATCTCCGCCCCCCCGTACGGCATAGTAACTGGTGCACAATATCTCGAACAGTACCCAAATACGTAAACATAAGGCTTTTCCAGACTACTCAAGGTCTACAAATCGTAAGTTATTGTCTACTTCTTGTAGAACAACCCTCATTAATGAGAATACTGCACTGACTAATAGTGTTAATCTCGACCGTTAAATTTCGAGCGCTCAGCAGCGTTAACACAAAAGCCTGCTATAAAAACCTAATATCGAGTTAATTCAATTCCAATCACAATCAGAAAGTTCCAAATTTTACACCATCAGATTTGAGTTTTATCTTGCAGACATTTCTTATTTGAAGAGTATTATATTGCATTATATGACATCGTATACTCTGGTAGAAGATTGTGAAAGTTTCGGAGGAACATATAGTCTCCATTTTCAGGGTGGACGAGTAAGCCAAGAAATTGAACAAGCAGTAAACTGACTAACCCAAGCACGGAGAAAAACGTGTAGAAAAACGAGTATAGGTCGGGGTAGGAACCCCGAGTCATGAAACTTCAGAAGTTTACAGCAGCTTAGAGATCGGGACATCACAGAAGATAGTATGTTCCATTGTGACCAACGTGAGAATCTTAAATCTCGTTTTCCTTACCTCCTTTGCAAGTTCCTATGTAACATTTTTATTTCAATTGGAGGAAAAATACAAATAGCTTAAAATGTTAGAGGGTGCGGTACGAGGTTTCACTGACAGTATCACACACACAAGCGATATTCAGGAAACCAGAATCTCATTTCAAATCGATATATATCGTGAATAGCAAGTAAAGAATTGGTAACATCTAATTAGCTTCTCCTCCCAAATAATTATGCCACAAATTTTTTTTTGTGAATGTGGTTTCATAAAAAAGTGGAAACAATTTGAATAGTATGACCTTCTGGGTCTTACAGCTGTGTAGATCAGAGATAGTCCGACGTTTCGGAGTAATACATCGCTTTCAAATTCAGTACAGAAGATGGAGACGATATGTTATTCCGAAACTTCGTGCTTTTTCGAAGGGCATGGCTTTATAGATCAGAATATTATATTTGAGGGACACGCGGTAGCGTAGTTGGTTGAGACACTATGCTACAAACCGGAAGGTCGCAGGTTCAAGTCCCGATAACGTAATTGGATTTTTTCAATTGCCCTAATCCTTCCAGCTGCACTATGGCCCTGGGGTCGACTCAGCCTCTAACAGAAATGAGTAAAAAAAAAAAAGTAGTGCTATCCCTGTACCAGGCCGTGAAGCACCCTTAGGGTTGTGAGACGTTGAGGGTCCAACATTATCTAGACAATCGGCTCAAAGATGGCGGTAAGGTTGTCAGCCTTACGCGCCGGACGCGCTTTACTCCCCAGGAAAATTATTTAATTAATTCCTGGTACTCATTTCTGTTAGAGGCTGAGTCGACCTCAGGGCCATAGTGCAGCTGAAAGGATTAGGGCAATTGAAAAAATCCAATGACCTCATCGGGACTTGAACCCGCGACATTCCGGCTTGTAGCATGGCCCCTCAACCGTACCAGCGTGACACGCAATTCTTGAGCCTATTTTCTTCTTCCTTACTAATTTTCGGTAAACTTTCTTTCAGCTGAACGGTATAAATTTGTAGTAAATGTAAATAAAAGACAGTACAAACGACACAGCACGCACGTGAACTATACTCTAATAATAAGAACATAAAATCAAGAGAAACAAACGACATCTTCCACCATCAGGAGGAAAACAATATGACCCAGTGTCGGCTCAAGATATTTTAATATAATAACTAATTGTTTACATGGAAATTTTAATACAATTTTAAATACATTGGGAGGCTACTGTATGGAAAAGTGAACACCATATTGCGTGCAGTGAAAAACCCCAGTCAGAATAACCAGGAAATACACTAAAAGAAACTAATCATAAGTAAATCTATACTTCAAGAAGCGCCATTGTGAGTGCCTAAGACAGACATCAAAACCAACCGGGATAATAACAAAATTTATATAGTGAGCATTATTCATAGCTTAAGTGCATATGGTTAAAACATCTTATGTGACAGTGTTTCCTGGTCGTAGCGGTGCGCCTCTGAGGATGATTCTTTTGAATCGAAACATATAAGGTGAATGAGGAATGAAGTGTTGTAGACTCGTATGTCACACTGGACTGAAGTTTTCATTATCTACTCGGTATACTACAGGTTTCGGTAGTGGAGAAATCTGTCTCGCTTACGCATTTCATCAAAGCCACTGGTCCGTTTACTTCATAAAAAGAATAACCTTGTGGGTTTCGCTACAGAAAGTAAAGTGCACATACGTTGCATTAGGCAACAGAGAACTTTTGAAGAAGCCTCATGTCTCTACACCGAACATTACTAGTGACAAGGTGACTAAAAATTAAAAGCCCAGGGGCGACTATAGCGTTTATATAAGCAAAGAATAGCAGGATTAAAAAAGTCATTTATATGTAAATGTGTTCGGAGGATAATGTGTTTCGTCTGTACATTATTCACTCAGAATAAAAACCGCGTTATTTATCTGTACAGTAATTAAGATTAAAATGCTACTTTCTGATATGTATATTGCTTTCAAATAAAAACAAAATTACTCTATCTTCCGCTATAGATATAGACTTTCAATACAAATACAGTATTTATTGGGAACGAAAATGTGGACAGATGGAAGATAAATTTGCAAAGTCAGGAACAGACCCTCATTCTAATTCAGGCCTATAATAATAATAATAATTAATAATTCCGTGGCCTGTAGTCTGCAAGCGAACTATATCGACCGAGCGACCGCCGCTTGTCGGCGAAGTTAGTGCCAACTTTTGCGGTTAGAGGGTGTCACGTTGTCAGCGCAACGGATCCACACGGCGGTTAATCTCGGTTCTCTAAACCGGCAGGCCTATACTAGGACGGCCAAAAATAAAATTGATGGAGATATAAAAAGTTTAGCGGCCGGAGCTGACGATTCATCTAGCCTATGAAATGGTGAGGATAACGAAATTCTTATTATCTTATTCTTCTTCTATATGACTCTTTGGCCCCCAGGTCCTGTTCCGTCTTGTTATTCTCTTTCAGCGTAATATTCGCCAATAATTATTTAATATTTGAACTGCAATTGTTAAATGGCATTGAAGAAGACAAGAGAATGTTCAGTAATGGCGAGGGATGGTGTACAGACTTTTAAGACACTCTACTCTTATTTGTCTGCAAACACTGAGAGAAACCAAGATACATTCTGGGAGAACAGTCTGTTTACTGATTGAGATTGAAATTTGTTCCCTTCCGAATACAAGTTATAAGAATTGCGTCCTAGTCCTCGATTATCAGGTTTTAATTTATTTCATTTTGGGGGCTCCGAAGACAAAAAATATATATATATATATGTATATACAGCTTACAATCCTTTCTAAATGAGAAAGTTAAGCTCTTTATCGCAATGTCTGTGAAACGATTGCACAAGTGTATGTCGCATGTACGAGAACTGCCTGAGTTGATAAGTAGGCCCACATTTCGAGTAAACGGAGGAGTTTTTTTTTAACATGATAAAATTTAGTTAAAATAAGAGGGGTCGGTTTAAGTTTTATATTAATTTTCCTCTTACCATCTCGTTTCCAATTCACCATATGCAATCGTGGTTTTAAACTGTGCATGAACCATCTGCGAGTGTATGTCAGACCTTGAATAATCAACCTTCTGTACGGAAAGCCCTGTGTGTTCAAGGATATATCTAGTGTAAAGAGTTCGGTTCCCATCTTACGGCGAGAATAGAAACTAGTAACTTTCTAATGTTTACGTAAGTTAAGGTAAGATAAGGTAAACTAGTCCCTGTGCTTAACTACTTAAGCACTGCGCCATGAAGGTGTATGGGACAGTTGATATATAGATCCAAATGTTATTGACATCGGCAATAGCTGGAGGTGAGTGGTCAGCTTCATGGCCCGTCAACTTTACCCCCGGAGAAAAAACCCCCAGTACCCATTCGATAGGAGGCTGGGTGAGCCCCAGAGCCAGTATGGACGATGTGGAAAAGAGAAAATTCTTGACCTTACCGGGACTTTAACTCCGAACCCTTTGTCGTCCAGCTCATAGCCAGTCGCTACACCGACTACGCTACTCCGGCTTCCCTAATGTTGTAGTAATCAATAACACTGTGTTATGATGATTCACCTCCACAGATATTCTGCACACAGAATATCTTGTGTGGCACAAGAAATATGTTAGCCGATACAGCATCGTTATAACAACACACGTGTAAGAATTCACTTCAGTGATATTGATTTCGGAAGAAAAGCAAGAACTACTCCAAATTTCTTACGATTTCTATTACGTTACTTCTGATGATGGTGTGAACTACCCTCTTCTTGTCGAGGGAGCCCTTACTGTTGGCACAGTTCCGTCCACACATCAGGGAGACCAGTGCATTAGGACTGGCAGCTGCTCCAGATGAAAGGTACGACCACAGTTGCTACACATACAAGAAAATGGGGATGAAATAACAATTCCTCGGGTCGAGATGCTCTTCACTAAAGTATTTCTGTGATACGTAATTTGGTCGCAAGTTCAAATTACAAATTTACTTCAGACCAGCCACAATAACACCCTACAATCCATCTGTTCTTATATGATTTCGTCCATTGTTTTGTCTTTATTGAACCCTATTAATAATTCTACATGTTTTCAATCCTTTGACCATGAATTTATCTTTCTATTCTTCCTCCATCTACCCACTCACACCAGTATGTTTTACGAAAACCCTATGGCCTGGCAGTATTTCCTTTAGTTGCATTTTTTTTTTTCCACTGGCTCTACAGCCCCTTTGTGCCCTGCCCTCTGATTTTCAGTTTCATGATCGTTTTAGAGAGGGTAGAGCTCCTTGGACGAGTGATCAGCTCGTCGCCAAAGCACCTAAACACAGAATAAACACATACACATACCAAGCATCCATACCTTGTGTGGGATTCGAACCCACGATCCCTGCTTCCGAGAGAGCGAAGACAATACATGCCTTAGACCGCTCGGCTACTGTGGCCGGCTCAGTTGCAATTACAACCCACAAAAGTAAGAAACATTTATTAGATCCTGTGGATTAATCTTCATTCATATATTTTGTACTGAACTAATTGTGATAAAATTTGATTGCTAGTACTATATTGTGTCTTCGAATAAAATCTGTCAAAAGGGACTTAAATATGTTTTTACTGAGGACTCTGGTTCGCTTACTCACAATTCAGTAATATACTGTGACATAAGGCCTCACAGAATAAGGGACAACATAAACAGCCATTACTAGGTAACAGCTTCCTAAACACGAAACAATATTGTAAATGTTGGAAGCGGTTTTTTCTATGCGGTCAGTGCTGAGACTAAATACGGAGTCAATCTCCTGGAAGGCAGTTGGATCGGATGGGAAGCCAGTTACAATTGACAGCTGAAGTTGGAGGTTGGCAGTCCAGGCCGGGAGCTAGCAGCTGAAGCTAGCGGTCAGAGAGATGGTCGTTACTCTGCAAGGGCATGAGCCCGGAAGCAAAGGAATGTCTGCCGTTGCAAGCCGTTACCAAGCAACGTGACTGAGAACATTAATCTGTTTGCGATATTATGCGAACTGTAGTCACAAGCTGTGAAAGTGTGCAATAAATACAATTATCAATCCAAACTTCGTCTATAAGCACTCCATCACATGACAATACATATACAGCGTGTAAATTTGGGTACGAGTTCCATATATCAAAACAAAAAATGCCCATATCGACATGTGTCCGGAACATTAAATTTCTGAGTTATAACTGAAAGACTATATTTATAATTAAAAAAAAGTAAAGCTGTCCCTGTAACAGGCCATGAAGACCCATAGGGTTGAGGGTCCCACATTATCTAGACAATGAGCTCAAATATGGGGGTAAGTTTGTCAGCCTTACACGTCGGCCGCGCTTTACTCCACAGGAAAATTATTTATTTAATTCCCGGTACTCATTTCTGTTAGAGGCTGAGTAAACCCCAGAGCCTAGTACGGCTGGAAGGACTAGGTCAACAGAAAAAAATCCAATGACCTCATCGGTATTTGAACCCGCGACCTTCCGACTTGTAGCATAGTGCTACGCTACCGCGTGCTCAAAATGTTCTCCATGAAAAGCCACACTTCATAATTTCACAAATGGATTTCGGAAGACCGACATATATCCGTTAAACAGAAATAAGTACATGTATATTCATGGAAGAGTCGTTCCACAGCTATTATGCTACTGACCATCAGGATGAGCACAAGAAAAGACAAGACACGGCAGCAAATTTGAAGTTTTCTTCAGATACAGTGCCCCCTATTTGTGGTATTCAGATTCACAAACACCAGAACAACCTATCTGTAACAGACACTTCAGTAGGAATTGCGAACATCAGTCACATAGTCACATCTAAGGAAAACCACAATTAGGAAAGGCAGGTCCACGAAAGGAAATGATCAGATGTAAACTAAGGAGAAGAAAAACAATATTTCTGATGAACAGAGCAGTTATATATAAATTAAGAAGAAATTTGAAGCTCACATTTAAGAAAGAGATAGCTAAATTTCATACCTGAAAATGAGGTTATCAAGACAGGAAAGAACATAATTATCTTTTCATTGAAAAATGAAATATCACGTTTATAGGTACACCTTGTTCTGACTATGGAAGACTTGTTGGATTCTACTTTGTACAGAGAGGAGGTACGCGCATCTGCAAATAATGGTGACTTTGTTCCTACTGCAAAGACCTGGTCTCTCCGATGTTCTGAGGATGAGGACTATAGAAGTTTCCAGTAGCCCAGTCTGATACTCGGCAATGAAACAGAGGCAGGTGTTGGTAGCCGTGCAGGGACGCGCGATGTGCATTTCAAACGTTACCCTCTTTGTGACATCAACTTTGCGATTAAAGTTATGTGAGCTTCGCAGTCCTCCCCAATTTCTCTCCTCGTTTCACCACAAATTCTCCTCTTACCGGGTCTTCAGGGCCCGAAGAGTAAGCAAAAATAACACTCACTGGAATACCACGAAAACAGCTCATCTTCCTTCTAACTTTTCTGGATAATATGTGTGTTCCCCTGCGTTGTATGGCCGACACGACCGCGCTTAAAACAACAAACAGGTAACAATGCTACGATGCTGCTATTCTAGTTACTTATCATGGGACTGGTCCGTGCGCAAGAAGGTGTTGTGAAATTTTAAAAGTAATTTGTCTCTGTGAAAAAGTTATATAAAACTTCTATGAATGTTGAAATACGATAATGTTGTGTCATGAGAGCTCAAAGCCAGAACTGTGGATTCATCAGAGACGGCCGTTGTCAGGGAAGGGCCCTGTGAACGTCAAGTGATAGGTGGTTACGGCGGTGAGAGAGGCAACGCAACAATACAGGAGCTGAGTGTAGTGTAAGACGAGTGAGATAAATATGATCTGCCTCGACTGACAGAGGACTTATACATAGTGCAAAAAGCAGAATTTTCAATAGCATGTTAAATGTGTGATACGTAGATTTGACAAGGCCACGCATATTCATGAGACACGTACCTATCTTATCGTCAGGGAGGATGTTACATAGGGACTATGACGGCAAGGGTTCAATTGGGAAAATAAAATCTGCTCGTGAGTCTAAAGGGGCTTAGTGCCAAGACGAATTGATGGGCAAGGATCCGCCAGTCGAAAAGTAACTTCGACTTTGACTCTGGGAACCAAGTGGGATTGAGCTCTAGGCTACGAGACCCGTCAGAAAATAAAAGATGGTCATGAGTCCCGTGGGAAACAGAACCACGAACCACTGTGCAGGCGAGGACCAGCAGCAATTTTGCAGTCAGTCAGTCTAGGGGTTTAACTGGGTCACTTTGTTCTTGGGGGATATAAATACGGGGACCTGGTCCTCCAGGTTGGGGGTGTCTCGAATATGAGACAGTAAAATGTGGTCATGTGTCCCACGGGACTCGGACTCGAGAATGACTGCGCTTGGGAGGGTCAGCAGAAACTGTAAATGACAGACCCGTCCGCTCGTCAGAGAGAGCTCCCCACATCAACAAACACTGAACTGTCTGAGAGTAACAGAAATCTGGTCTTGTGGCCCCAGATGGATGCTTGACACCAAGAGAGACTGGTCGACTGACCGTCGTTTGTAAACTTTGACTTTGACTTGAGTCTCGGGTACGCGAGAGTCTTGTCAGACAGTAAAATGAGGTCACGAGTCCCGTGGTATTCGGAACTAGGTATCACAGTGCTGGCGAAGGCCAGGAGCAATTTACCAGCCGTAAGGGAGTGAGGAATAGCCCTTGTTAGAAGACTAACCAGGCAAATATTGACGTAAGCTATAACGAGCTGAGAAGACTGGTGTGGGTTACAGTGATTTGTGCAGCGCTATTCTTACTTGTAATTCGTGCTGTGAGTGAGCAATAAAACTGATTTCCAATCGAAACCCCATCTATAGTCACTCGATATTTTGTTTGTTATTTAAATATATATTATATATATAAATATATATTATTTTAAATTCGTTAAATTTATCTTATAAACTTTATGCTGTGTCACTTTTAGTGTTCTTCCGTCTATACTACAACTATATCTATATAGATTTAGATGACACAAATCTACATTTAATTCACTAAAATATTCGTTAAAATGTTGAAAATGTCATAATACTACTTATAAATTCTGTGTTTATGTGCTACATGTTCCGGCCACACAGGGCCATCTTCAGGTAACACATTTTTAAGGAATTCACTGCACTGTGCACTTTGTCAATAGTACTCGTAAGGTACATCGATAATATTATTATTAATTTGGTATTAGATGATGTTCGTTCTTCCTATCTTTTGTACTGCGGCCGCTCTCTGCAATGTATAACACATGTTTGTTAGTATGTCTCTATCCTTAATTCTTGGGTTATGCTACCTTTGCGTGCCTACTTACGTGCCCCCTTGGATGTGCCGCTCCCTTGGTCGTGTGTAGCATTCGTTGATTTGTGTTCCTTGTACTGATTTGGTGTGGTTGTTCTCTCTTAAATATCTTTCTATGTAGCGTGTGTACTGCTCCCTATCGTAAAGTTCATGTACTGCTTGGAATGTAGGATTGTGTGCTTCGATGTATTTATCGTTCATGTGTAAGTTGTTCCTATTAATTTTGTAAATGTGATACTATTCTAAGGTGTTTAAGTGTCCGCCATTTTGATTTGTGGCGTTTTGGATCTTCGTGTATGTTTTGCTTTTGTGGTAGTGATAGTGGTTTCTCAAGTAGCTTTGTCTTATATTCGTTTTCCTCTAGTATGTTTTATAGTGTTTTTTGTTTGTTTTGATTTTATTGTTATTGGATATGTGTGTAACTAATTTAGTAGATATGCAATACCTGACAGTTTATGTTCACATGGCTGGCATGAACTAGTAATTATGTATTATAATACCGGTCTGTGTAGGTTTCCCATATATCGAAAATTATAATCTTTTGTCTTTGTGGTGTATTGTAACATCTAAATAGTTGATTTCCTCGAGTTATTTTTCTCGATAGTAAACCTCACGGATGTATGTTATTAAAATCGTTAAGTGATTTCGATGTTTGTTTTGGTCATATATTATAATTTATAATGCGCGATTATTTTTGCTTTTAGAATTGGATATATATGTTTATGTTCCATGTGCTGTATAAATATTTCTGCTAGTATTGCCGATGTTGAGGCGCAAATTGCCTGCCCCTCTGTTTGTCTGAACTATTGTTAGTCAAACTGGAAGTACTTCTGTCCATCATTGATACAAAATTTACACCTACGGGACAGTATCATGCATCTAGAAAATTTTCACTGGTTACATATTAATCGCCAATTGCTTCCACTAACGCTATTCACTGATGAATCTACAGGGTGATTCATATAGAACCGGCCCGACGAAATGAGCTGTAATATAAAATATGCCATATAAATATTTAAGTAATTTACACATATCTTATCTTGGAGTGTGTGCCGTGATCAGACCAGGTGTTGAAAGTGTCCGCCGTTTTCAAGTAGGCACTAAAAACACTCGCCGTTCAACAGTGAACTCCATGACTGTCGCCTGAGCACTGCAGACACGTTTCGGCATTGTCCTTGACCTTGCAGCATAAGGGCTGACACTTGCCGGATCATGAGCACACCATTCGACTCAGCACGGCCCACGGATTATTATGTCGTAATTGTGAGCGGTTATATGCATCACCTGCGGAATTATTAGCAAATTCATCGGGCCGGTTCTATAAGATTTATCCTGTACTTTCAGCCGTAACGGAATCAAAAACACACGTAACTCGCATCGATAGTCTCACGACAATTCCCATGGGACTGTGGAAACAAATTTTCAATGTCATTTCTCTATCCCTGTGTGGCACGGTATGAACGACGAGACGTAGATTGGTGCCGTTATTTTAAACGATCATATGGCAGGACAAAATTACAAGTGAATTATCAGAACAACTAGAGGATGTTCCTTTGGCTATGCGAATTGCTATGTACTTTTATTATGACGAGCCCCTTCTCATTTTATCCGACTTGTGACGCAACAACTCAATGACACTTCCCCTAATCGATGGATGGCGGTGGCAGTGCAATTAACGGGGCCACCAAGATCTCCTGACCTAACCGCGTTAGATTCGGATTACGGGGTTCGATGAAGAGCAAAGTGTACACAAGAAAAATGGATACACGAAACGAAATGCTCCATCGCATAATAGATGTTATTGCCCGTATAAAGGAACGTCAAGATATACTCAGACGAGCAACAGGCCATATCCTCACACGAGTTGCAAAGTGCATTGATGTTGACAGTGGAATTTTTGAAAAAAATATTACACTACTTAAACTGTACCAATTTTGTATCTTGAACAATAATTACAATGTACGTAATACGTCTATCTAATTAACAATTTTGGAAGTATACAGCGAAAGATTTCTGACTCGGAGACCATTCGGAATAGGAAACATATTACTATAGCTACACAGTGTGTGTGTAGGTTCTGTTAGGACTGTGTTCATTAAGAATACAAGACGGGAATTATTTTCAAACTTTCACTCTTTTTATTCAAAATAGTCTCCTTCTGAATCAACACATAGCTGGAATCGATTGAAAAGTTTTCGAGAACAGTCACTGTACTCCTTTCGTGGAATCGCATTTGGTACATTCCCTCTGGATGTCCTGGATGGTGTCGTGACGGTCTCCTTTCGTCGGCAACTTAACTTTTGGGAACAACAAGAAATCTGCTGGAGCCAAATCTGGCGAATGCGGAGGATGATCAAGGACTGTGATCCCTTTTCTGGAAAAAAAAAAAATCGCGCACGATTTTCGATTTGTGGGGTGGGGCATTGCCGTCACGAAATACAGCATACCAATCGAAAAATGTTCGAGCAACTCAAACAATCACTACCGTACACTCTCTTCATCATTTCGTGCGCTACTCCGGGTGTTTTGCCTAACTTCAAACAAAATTTGATGTTGGGTCTCTGTTCAACGGCCATTTTCCGACGAGCGTCAGAACAGTACTGTTACATTCAAGGTCAGAACGCATGATGTAGTGATGCTTGTGCTTTGAAATAATAGACAGCCACAGCTGAAACTTCAAGAATCTTAACGTCACAACTCAACAGATGGCATTGCAGGGCAAAAAAAAAAGGGGGGGGGGTCCTAGTGGATCCTGGACACACCGTGTATGCGTTCTTACTGAGCTTACGTATAGCTCGTACATCACAATGGGCAAGGCCGGATTTTACAGAATATATGTTTGGAGGTACTGGATACGTCCCTATTGCGGGTATAATATAGGCCGCTACATCTTATGAGGCGAAGAAGAGTATACATTGCTATACTCTGAATGGCAGCAGGCGTTCTTGTGGTGTGTATAGTATACACAGATACACAGCCTGTCATATTAGAGGGTTACATAGCGTTCTTATAGCGCTTATACTGTATATGTCGGTATGGGAGTGTCTGTAGTTTATGCATTCCTTTAATGGGGTACATAACATGAAAAGTACTTGTGATATTTTAGTTGCAGTAAATTACTGTTTCAGAGAGCAATACGACTGTTCCTTTTGTTGTTGTGGGTAAATGGTCATTCATAACGATACTTTGTAACCACAACTGCTGCCGGAGCACCTTCGGAAACTCGTTACCAAGGCATTTCCTGTCCCATGTTTACATGAACTATTTGGAAATCTAGACGCGCAGTTCCCTAAATTCGGTGAATTCATTTACCTTTCGGGCTAAAAGATAAATTCAAAATTTCCGAGACCGTGAAATCCATTATTAAATATATATTTGGTTAACCAATTTTAAAAAGGAGAAAAATTGACATTTCTAAAAATATAATAAAGTATACTATATACTTTTCTTTGGGTGTGTCTAGGTAGAGGCTATGAATTACTCCCCGAGAAACTTTTTATTTTTTTTTGGGTGGGTGGGAAATCACACTCTTCCTTACAGTAGAGAAGTTTTACTGGCAACTTTCGAACAGAAGTCGGTGTGATGCTTGATCTAACATCAGGGAGGGCGGTTGGCATGTTTGTTTCCAACTTTCTCTATTATATCACCATCATCACGTGATCTGACTGCACACACCAGGCACTGCTACTGGCACAGCGAGGAAGATAAAGTGGTTCTGGGCCACTCAACAGTGCGTTCAGTCTACAAACTTCATTCGACATTAAGAACACATTCTGATTGTATCGCGTTCCCAGTAACGACGTAAAAAATTGTTCATTTTCCGCTTTCAACTCCAACAAAGGGAATGATTCGTTACAAGCTGGAGAGCAGTATACTGAATGTTATAACCAGATTAAGCCTTTTAGGTTGGATGTTTATCGACTATTTTCCAACTGCTTAATTTATGGAACAAATATCTCTTACTAGCAGTTCGAATGGTCAATTTCTGGATTCCGAACAGTATGTTCTTGTATATTCAAGAGAAAAAATTTACCGCAGGTTGATCTCGAACAAATTCTTCGGGATTAAACGATTTTACAGCAAAGAGCGTAATAAACCGGAAGTTATGAACATTCCTGAAAGAGTCGACTGATGTGTAAGATAACACGGTTACCGAGAAAATTATCCCAGACAGCAATGCGACCTCTAGTAGAAAGGTGCTCGCTTCGAATTTCTCCTGGGTTATCGATTATCAAGATGTATTTCGTGTTTCTCTGTACCTCAACGGAAACACCGCAATAGTATATTAAAATTAGGTCACGACTGTCTGGTTCAATAGCCTTTTCACTACTCAATAAACTCCAATAGTTTGACATTGTATAGTCTGAGTTATTGACGTCGTTAAATAAGCTATAAATATAGATACGAAATTTTCTAACGCCACACCGAACAGAGGAATTGCCCGTTCTCATCTCGTTATGACGAGAGTATCTGTTAAATGGTCCTGAATTTTTCTTTTTACTAGAAAATTGGACTTAAATTTGAGAAACTAATGAAATGCTACATTTGGAGCATAGCTCTGTATGGGGCTGAAACATGGACACTTAGAGCAGTAGATCAGAAACACCTGGAAAGTTTCGAAATGTGGTGCTGGAGAAGGATGGAGATCAGTTGGACCGATTATGTGAGAAATGAAGAAGTGTTAATTAGAGTCAGTGAGCAGAGGAATATCCTACACGAAATAAGAAAACGGAAGGCTAATTGGATTGGTCATGTTTTACGCAGTAACTGCCTCCTAAAAGAAGTTATTGAAGGAAAGATAGAAGGGCGGATAGAAGTGACCAGAAGACGAGGAAGA
>NW_019742961.1:1888420-1910885 GCF_002891405.2 Cryptotermes secundus | reverse complement strand
ATGGAAGTGCCCATTTCGGTTACAACGACATTCGTTTATAACGACACTATTTTTAGGTCCCTTTGATGACGTTATAACCAAGTTCTACTGTATATATTTCTTTTTAATTCTTTGTTTAATACTGATTGTACCAAATCTTCTATCTCAAGAATGCAAATTCTAACCATACAATAAAAAAATCTGAACTGGTTAATCTATGACGAACCCACATGAAGAAGTCACCTACTTGTAGTCTTACTAGCTCAAGAAATCTAATTTCACCACCACCTTAACCATTTCTTCTTGATTATCCAGTGACATGATGCCTGGAAGCCGGAATAAGTGCAATCTGAGAAGCGCTGTGGAGACGCCCATTGCTAGGCAACGGCTCAGTAAAGGTTCCTGCAGCAACAAAGATGCAAACAACAACGGAACTGTTGGAGACGGCATTTCCTACGTGATCTGACCTTATGTTACTAACAGGGGCACAGTGAGTTTCATGACTCAATCAGCTGGGGGAAAAAAAAATACTGTCATGGATTCCATGGGGCCCAGAATCAACAATGACTGTGGCAACAAAGGGCAGCAGTTCACCCAAAACCATGACTAAGCATACTGATCACAGTATATATACACTCAACTCTCGATTATCCGGGGGCGGATAAACCTGTTTGCGGCTTAACCGGGGTTTTTTGAGGCTTATGTTGTTTCACATGGTGAGTTGTAACACTATTTTCGCACTAGTGTGAACCGAACTCTGCACTTTTTCGTCCCGTTATGCTAACACAGTGTTCTAGAATAGGGGTGAAAGAATGCAAGGATTTGTGGAAAGTTTCGAGGACAGATACACAGCCCCAGTTAGTATCTTTGTATAGATCTTCAAGTGCGTTAGCAAAATGTCAGGGTGTAAAAGGAAGCGCGTTGTGTTAAGTATTCAACAGAAACTTGAAATTATCAATGTTGGGGAAAAAGAGGTGTAGTTAAACGATTAGCAATGCAATACGGTATTGGGAAAAAACTGTTCGTGATTTGAAAAAACAAAAGAATCAATTAATTTCCTTTGCTTTGTCTTCCAATTCAAGCGGAATGAAGAAGAGAAAAACCATGAAAGAATCAACATGATGATCTCGACATAGCAATGCTGATCTGGTTTAATCAACTAAGGGCACAGGGAACAACCACAGGAGCAGTTTGTGCTAAACAAGCGAATTTTTTTTTTCCGAAGCACTTGAACTACAAGGAAGTTTTGACGCTTCTTTCGGTTGGCTAACACGTTTCAAGTAGCGTCATGGAATTCGATAAATTAGTATTCAAGATGAGAAATTGTCAGGGGACTGGTCATCAACAGTTCAATTTTGCACCAATTTTCATAGTTTCGTGAAAATCTGCTGCCAGAACAAATCTATAATGCCGATGAAACAGTTCTTTATTGGAAATGCTTGCCAACCAGAAATTTGGCATTTCAATATGAAAGACAGGCTCCAGGTCATAAATCCAGTAAGGAGAGACTGACAGCCTTGTGCTGTTCTAATGCATCAGAACACACAAACTAACACCAGTAGTTATCAGCAAAGCGAAAAGACCACTCTTTTAAAGGAACAGTAGCTTCAAGTCTGCCTATCCATTATTTTAATCAGAAAGGAGCTTCGATGAATAGATATTTATAGAATGGTTTGATTTTAAATTTGTGACCATCTAAAATCCCAAGGCCTACCTGAGAAAGCTGTGTTCGTCACTGACAATGTGCCCTCACATCCTAACGAAAGTCTCCTGAGGTCAGATGATGTAAATATTTTCCTCTTAATGTTACTGCACTTATCCAACCAATGGATCAAGGAGTTATCTCAAGTATGAAGAGAATCTACAGATCAAATTTGCTACAAAAGTACATCGATGAAGGCAATGATCTGACGTGTTTATGGAAGTCTTTTTCAATGTTAGATGCCANATGAGGAAGAGGTGGACAGTGCTGCTAGTAAGATAATATCACATGGTGCTGCTCTTAATCATCTGGAATCTTTACTAGACTATCTTGAGAGTGAAGAGAACAGTCTATTAAGTGACAAGCTAATATTACGTAGGCTTCGTACGGATATCCATAAAAAGGAAAATGCCGCGGAAAAGTAAACGACAATAATAATTTTTTTTTAAGCGTTAAGTGTGAATATTTGTAAAAAGTGTTGGATGTTGCTGAAGACTGTGATTGAAATAACCAATTCATACTTCAGTGTAATGTAAAAAAGTATTAAATAGGCCATGAGATGACATAATAATGAGGTTGAATAAATTTAAATACAGCTAGGCCTATAGTATTATGAAGGTACAGTATTAAGGTACTACTTTTGATAAAATTTGTCTTAACCGGGTTTTCGATTAATCGTGATTTCCATCCCCACCATTATCCCGGATAATTGAGAGTTGAGTGTAACTTCACTCACAAAAGTGACTGTTACGCTATATTCGAACATTTTTAAACAGCCACAAATTTTCCTGATAATCTGTCATTTTTGGGGGGGGGGGCTGAAAGTACAGCATTACTGCTCAAATGGTTCATCTGGGGTTACGAACAGGTAATCTGACACATGAATCATTAAGCATTTTCCAAAGACATTACTGCTGCTTTCTTTGGGGACATGAAATAACCCTAAAAGTTTCACGCAAAAAAAAAAATTCTCTACTATATCCAGGGCTTTGTTTTTGGCAGTACACTTGTTTGTCGACTTATGACCGGCTGCACTTACGACCACAAAAAAATGAAAAATAAATGATGATTAAATGTAAAAGTTTTTAAAAATAAATTATACAGATGATAAAAAGATTAGAAAGGTTAAAAAATACTGTTAATAAATAAATAAATATGGCCGACATACAACCAGATCAACTTACGACCTGTCAGTCAGTTGTAAGTCAACGACAAAGTGTATACAACAGTATATCGTACCAGAAACTCCTTCACAAAACACACACAATGAAAAAGTATGTCAATAAAAACGGCAAATGGTGAAATCAGAACAAACTTCAGCAGTTAAGTCCTTCATATTTGTCAATTCTGAATAAATCACAGAAATACTTTTTTGTCAAAAATGAAAATTCCAGTGTCATAAATAGAATACTGCTTTAGTGTTGCGATCTTTGGTCAGCTAGACCATGCATGCACTTCAGCAATATTGCAATTCATCCCAATAAAGGCTAATACATTAATTACAAAGACTGCAACTGTTCAGGTAACATGGAAATCACAAAATAAAAACCAACACCTTATGCATGTGAAGAGCATGATTTATTTTTTTCTTGCCAAATGTTTCAAATTATTGCTTGCAGTTTGTTTAGAAACATCTCAAATCCAAATCTCTCATTACATGTGTCTGAAGTTTTCAAATAATTCCAATTCCCATATCAATAAGCCTGACAATTATTCAACAAATCTGAGAACTGAATTCACACAATGTAAAAATCTTTTAAAACAAAGCTGCAATACTGTAAATGACTCAAGATCAATGAAGTAAAAGACAAATATTCGCTATGAACTGAAACACATATAACTTGGAAAAATTGGGAACTTTGCATCTGTTGAAAAATTTGCACCATAATTAATTGAACTGACCATGGCACGGCCAAAAGTGTGCATAATGTGGTCAACAACTGACTGGCACTTCATGTTTTCCTCATTTTCATTAATTTCTGCATCTCAAGGGTATATTTCCCAATTTGAGAACAGTTATTAACTTATTAGTTACTGCTACATTAGTTGGTAGTAAGATAAGCAGGACTGTTTCATTATAAATCTCATGTTGCTACATGATTTGGTCACACTGCAACTCTCAAATCATTGAAAGAAGCCTAGATGAACGCAGCATTTTCATAATTATGTCAATCTAAATGCTTATTTAAAACATGTGAAACTGCCTCCATCAATAAAAGAAATTTATGGTGCCCTCACACATTTTTTCTGAATTTTTTTAAGCCAATTTTCAAGTTTTGATGCCAAAAATATACGGGTATCAATTTACTATACCAAAAAAAGTTTATATTTTATGGTTTTGTATATTTACTTTCTTTCAATGTGACCCCGTTCCCTCCCCCCACTCCCACCTCAGTGGCCCCTGTGTTAGTATGAAAAATTGTAAGTCATAAAATAAAGAATTCATAAAAGTGTTTAAAGAATATAGATCAATGACAATCAGTTCAGGAGGGCCACACCCTGAACCAATGTTTATGCCACTATGACTATAATTTTGGAAGAAGTTATTGAAGATAGTACTATGCAATTTGCAGAGTAAGCAATTCAATATCAATGGATGGCCAAATATAATTGTGCACTTCCTATAGAAATTCATCAAAACCTATGCTACAGCAAATGCCCTGAATAAAGAAAAAGAAGAAAGAGTAGTTTCTGCATGGAAGAAATGTTAGTACTTATGACAAAAGTTGAAGAGATGCATTTGCTTAGCATACTTCCTGATCAAAGAACAGGGAACGCAGCGTATCACAGCCAGTACTAGATTTATATCTTCTGGCTGGTCTCTGAAGGCTTACTTCACAAAAGGAAGCTGCTGCTTAACTGACCTTCACATTTTGGATCTCCTTCAAAGCAGGTACATCTTTTACCCACGCTGATAAACAGCACAACTGTAATACATCACATCACTCTTTTCAGGAGATACCGCCATCTTTGCTTTGGCAGTCTACTGAAGCGCAAACTCAATCCTAATCTTCTGGCTCAATTTCACAATAAAATTAGAACAAACAAAAAATAATACTTTCATACCTTGTGAAAAGTTATCTCCCTTACTCCATCACACAATATTTTTAATAACTTCATACTACTGTCATATTTCACTTGTTAACGCACTGTTTTGAAGCATTTCTTCCTCCATAATGAAATTAACTTATAAATATAATTGTGGCGGAAAAAAAAACTGTCCCTTACGCCACTTGTATTCTTCGACAATACCACACCGTAATCACTTCGATATCACTCCGAACTATTTACAAGTTCTGAACTTATACAAAGTTGTGGTGAACACCTTGCTCATTTCAGTTTTGAACTCAAGTACAAATCTATTTACACGACACAGTTTGTAAGAGATCCTCAATATCGATTACGTAATTATGATATACACAAAGTATTGCTTGCACTGCAACATTTGATCGCTTAACGTTATGCAATTATTTTATGATGGACTGAATATCCAGACATATGAAAGCTTCTCCATGGAAAGGGTCATATGAAAGCCCTTGATAAATGAATTCTATTACACATGTAATTCATAATGTGAATAAAAAATCTAAGCCTGAATAAAGCAAGTATGGTTTGTAAAGGGAAAGTGCTACTCCTAATATTCAGGGAGATCCAAAAGATGTTCAACTACATGGTGTTAATGACTGAATATCAGTTGAAGCAATTTCCACAAACTTAAAGATTCTTCTGTGCCTCAGAATAAAATTCATGTACCATGGAACTTTCACAACCCATCTTGGCATTTATAAAAATAAATTTACTAAACTAGTCACTCTTCACCTCCCCATCAATGGATCATATATTCAACAGATCAGTTATCTTAGATAACTTTAGAATCAGTATGAGCAAACTCTACCATTTATAAGAATGTTGTATGCATGGATTGAAATAATGATCCACTACTGGAGTTGTGCAAATAACAGTCTAGGAATTCCACCAAATCAAGCCACAGAGTGAAGATGGCAACGCTCACTATATAAACTGTATAAAAATCTAGACAACAAAAGTCTTCTATTTCTTCTCTGAAAATCTTCCACAAACACGGAAAAATTTCAACAAAAATTCTTGGCATTTTTAACAAAGAATCTTCAGTTTTCTTTCACTTTGTAATCCGTGGCTTGGGTGGTAAACTGTATGTACGGTTGTGTACATTTACACACGGTATATACACTGTCTTGAAAAAGAAATGGAGGAAAACTATCGTCACTTAAACGTTTCATAAATTAAGAGGATACATCTCCGACGTGATTATCACAGGAGTCTCTATTTGCTTACATTTCCTTCCTCAATTCCCTGAGTATCTTCAAGTTTCGCAACATATAGCGAAGGATCAATCACCTGCAACATCAAAGTTCAAAAGTAAAGGTTTCTGTTTTGCAATTCAAAATAACATAATACAGTATGAAACCTTGATGGCAGAGACAGGGAAAGAAAAGCATAAGCACGAGTTTCCTAGTGTGCACACGCATGCACAGAGAGACATATATTATTATTGTTATTACTGATTTGAGGAAAGTAGTGAGGGAGAATAAAAAAAGCATAAACTGACAATGTTTCATAGACAAATGCAAATACCCAATATCTTGCCTCCCCCCCTTCCCATACTTAGCTCTGGAACCTAAACTATACAGCACATATTATGATTACCCAAGAAATCATTTACTGCTATTTTTATTGAATTCTTCAAGCGTTACTTTACTGTCTGACATGTC
Source organism: Cryptotermes secundus (assembly GCF_002891405.2). Lineage (NCBI taxonomy): Eukaryota > Metazoa > Arthropoda > Insecta > Blattodea > Kalotermitidae > Cryptotermes > Cryptotermes secundus. Next base: position 1,904,453 of record NW_019742961.1, on the reverse strand, counting down.
TATTTTAATTATTTTTACAGTGAGATTAAAACAAAACAAAACCTAGCCTGAATTTCACACACAAGCACTTAGCTGTCGATGGTGACACGCCTCTGAACACACTATCCGGAAGCTAATTCAAAATTTAAGAGATGATCTGTCATTTGTACTTAAAACTAAAGTATATTTTGTATGCACTGGAAAGAACAACTAATGCTTCATTCAAACCTGCTGCTTTGAAATACAAAGATTCTCCTAACAATGGCCTATGAATATGAAACCCTCATGCAAGGCAAAAGTTTGATAACCACAACATTAAGAGTGTGCACTGGGGTTCAATTCCCAGCAAGGGCAAAAGAACTTTCTCTATTCCGCAGCGTCCACACTGGCTCTGGGGGTCCACTAAGCCTCCTGTCCAATGGTTACCAGGGGCTCTCTCATAGGAGTAAAGCAGCCAGGACAAAAAGTTTACCACCCACCCCCCCCACCTAGTGCCAAGGTCAAGATTGATAGTGCTAAACACAGACTCCCCAATATATTGTAATGAATTTGATCAATGCAGTTCCAGGCAGTGTCTCCATAAACATGTACCAACACATAATAGATAAAGCTGTTTTTTCTATGTGGTCTGTGACACGCAACAGTACAGAGCTGTGTTTTCTGTGCACAGTCTGTGCCAAGAAGATACAAGTTTCAGCGTAGATCAGTTCAGAGCATTTGAGAGGATGTCCCAGAAGAGTTCAGTCAAAAGAATGCAAATACAATGAATGACACAAAGCAGTTCAATTGGGCATTCAGTTCTGTATGGACGGTAAACAAAAGAATTAGTTGCAAGACTATGGCTTTGAAGAGTAGACTTCATATGTAATTTTTGGAGTGTGTAATTCAACGAGACTGTTATAGTTCCTGTGTTATAAATCTGTTGCCAGGAAAGAGATAGTGAAGACATTGTTGAGATCTGTTACCTAGCAATGACTACTGTAAGCAGACGTTGAAGACTTTATTTATGTGTTATAATTACATTAATTCAAAGAGTGCTATAATTATTTGTAGTTACGGCCTGTAAGTGGTCAATAACTCCGATTACTATTTCGAACACCATTGTTAGTCACTGATACACGTGACAATATCTTCATGGTATGGTGCTTAATTAAATATTATTTAATATTAATTAAAAAAAAATTCTGATGTAGAAGCTAGCTTCAAATATTTGGTATGGTAAGAGCTTTGAAATGTATATATTACTTTGCTTTCATGTTTTTATAGGCTGTAAAACATGTAAAAAAAAGTAAAGCTATCCCTGTACCAGGCCGTGAAGGCCCATAGGGTTGTGAGACGTTGAGGGTCCCACATTATCTAGACAATCGGCTCAAAGATGGCAGTAAGGTTGTCAGCCTTACGTGCCGGCTGTGCTTTACTCCACAGGAAAAGTAATTAATTAATTCCTGGTACTCATTTCTGTTAGAGGCTGAGTAAACCCCAGGGCCTACTGCAGCTGGAAGGATTAATTCAACTGAAAAAATCCGATGACCTCATTGGGACTTGAACCCGCGACCTTCTGGCTTCTAGCGTAGCCCCTCGACCACTACGCTACCGCGTGCCCCTCTGTAAAATACGTAGCCATGCAAAATTCACAATCAACATTCAGTTTGTTAGTGGTGATAATTATATGCAGAGATGAATCATAAACACACGCATGAATGTCAAGGAATATGAACATGGCCGAAAAGTGGAAGTTATGTTGGACTTTCAAGATGAGAAAACATTGGAAAGGTATGAACAGAAGTCAGTAAGCTGGACATTTCATTTCTAACAACTTCCATCCTCCGTTTATATCTAGTGTTAAGAGTGGTTTCGGAATTGACGAATCATGCAAAATTCAAATTTTGAGATCCCAGTTCACCTACAAATTTTTTGTGAAATATACCTTGAGTACTAAAAAAAGTAATGTGCACTGTGATCAGCTGACACACCTCATGGCAGATGTATACATAAAATTTTACCTTGGTAACCACATTATATACATACGTGGTTTGTGCATGTCTCCAGCAGATATTAAACATAAAACCAAAAATCATAAAATGCTGAGTCTTCTAAGATATCATTTAAACAGATAAATTATCACGTATATAGAAACTAGACAGAAAGATAACTAAATTATACTAACTGCTCACTTATAATTCATGGTAACCTCTCTGTATAACGAAGCACAAGAAGGATAAAGAATTTCATGAACTTTCGTTTACACATTTTAACTTCAAATGTTCCATGTTCCTCTAATGTCTATTCCTCCTTCATATAAGGAAAAAAAAATACTTTCAAACACTTCAAGCTCTTAGTGTGATATTTCTAACAGGAAGTAAATTCCAACATTTATGCCATATCATGTTGCTAGCATAGCAAGTGGGAAAGTGAGACAAACAAGGTCAGAACCAACAACCACAGGTCTGCCCGAAGATCCAGAGAAGTTATGAATCAAATGAGAAGTGGTAATTCCTTACATAGGTGTGTTGCAGTAAACACTGGGAAGCTGAGAATGGTGAAGACAAGAAAATGTAAGAAGAACCTGGATTAATGCATAACAATGTTTTCAAATATTTAGTACCTTTCATATGTTTGCACGTAGTATAGTAATAGTAGAATCTTGAAGATGATGGTTTGTAGTAGCTTTAAATCACAATTCACTTGGCATGTTGACTTTTGTGGGCTGCACCGAAAAGAAACCTGAACTGTTCCGCAGTCACATAGGGACAGGAAGGCTAAAAGGGCCAAGAGATCCTTGCAAACACAACCTTTATCCTGTAAAATCTTGTACCTGGCATAAATGGAGACTCAGATGGGTGACGGGATGCTGAAGTTGCAACCGCACCATCGAAATCCTTCCCCCCCTTCCTTTTTCAGTAGCTAATAGAGTTTATTAATGAGAAGTTACGAAGAAACAAAGGTTTAATTAAGACATATTGTAAGTACAATGAATAGGCAATGTGCAGATAGACCAAACTTGCATGTACAAGGACATCTGCTAGTCCTTACAACCAAGAATCTGGTGTTATTTTTCCAAAGGGCAGAAAGTGATACTTCAAGAAACCTCACTGAGATTCTTTATAAATATATGACAAAACACTTCGAGAATTTGAGAGGTGACAATATCTACCAGCTGTAAGTCAAGTGGGAGTGCCAGGAGATCGTTAGCAACCCCTCATAAGTTGCATCGCTGTCAATTTTGCCGTTTTGTCTTTTAGGGCAAAATTCTCTTAAAAATAGCCTGTCATTAGCCAAAACAAAAATTAAGTCAACTCCCCTTATTCAAATCGGCCTATCAAGGAAATTAGGACGATAGGAGAATGGGCAGATACAAATCAGTTAGGACCTCTGGCTCGGCAGAGAGGTCAGCCTAAGAGTATAGTAATCTATTAATTTTTTAACTTGGTGGAGGCAAACCCCACATCACTCGCGCAATAAGATAATTCTTAGTAGTCCACAATTTTTGCTCTCATAACAACTCATAGCAAGATTTAGCTTAATCAACAAGAGTGCGGCACCAATGAATTTGGCGAGCTGATCAAGTGCATTTTAGTCAAAGTGTAACCCCTGCGGCTAGCCAGCCAAAACTAAATCAGGTTGTAAGAATTTATGCAGCCAAGTGTCGTTAGGAAGTAGGCTATACTTCGCAGCTCAAACCATACTCGCTAAGTGCGTAGTCAGTCACGTCACCAACAGCTATTTCACAGGGGTGCGTAAGTCCTGTGTATGAAGTCTAATAGCTGTGATGAAAGTTGTACCATGTTAATCGCAGGAACAGCAATAGTGTTGTGGTGTAAAGTGCACTGTATTGATCAGAGCTGTTTCACCCTCATTTGTCCGAGCCTGACCTGTATTTGACCTGAAGAGAGACTAATCTCCAACTAGCTACTCAAACACACTGTCAGCTTCCACATGTTCACCTCTTCACCACCTACTATCAAATCATAAACAGCCTCTAGCTGTTTGCTGGTGCCCATATTATCAGATCCAATCCTAAAATCCAACGACTAATCATCCCAACTGAAGGAAGAAGCTGTGGAGCCGGGTCAAGCCAAAACCAGTTATGAGCCAGCAACTTCAGCAGCAGCAGCAGCAGCAACAACAACAACAACAGGTAGGGCAGAGTCAAAGTGGTCATCAGAGCAGAGGGGCCGATCGCTATCAACTACCACTCCCTGCATGACCATTTGGACGGAGCCGCAGGCAAAAAAAAGGGGGGGGGGTGGTTACAGAGTGAGCGCAAAATATATGCAGCACAGTTGTCATGGTGTCTGTCCTAAGTACAGTACACATCCAACTCTTCTGCTGTGGAGCAACCACTTTCCCAGACTATTGGAATCCAGTGGGGGCATACAACAATAATCCAGGTGGTTTAAAACAAACTGTTAAGAGAATTTTTGTCTACTGATGCAGGTCTGGAATCCTCTAGCTTTCTAAACAGTCTTCAAAGTGTAAGGTTCTTTCTGTTTTCTTTTTATACTTGCATGACACATATCTGCACCACTTCTGTTAAAGTAAATATTTGTAATTAACAAGAGACTGTTATTTTCCATTTGAGTTTTATATAACCTCCATTCAAGATTTTTTTTTCCAATTTAAGTTACAAAAAGTACCCAAGACAAAATTTCAAAGGGGATTTCAACCCCAATGGACATCAATGGCATGGTAATGAGCACTGACCTTACACAATTTTGAAGGTTTTTACTGTTACTGAGGTGGATTTTTTCAATTTATCCAATCCTTCAAGATGCACTATGGCCCTGGGATTGACTCAGCCTCTAACAGAAATGAGTACCAGGAATATTCTTGGGAGTAAAGGGCGGCTGAAGCGTAAGGCTGACCACCTTACCACCTCCATGAGCCAACTGTCTAGAAAATGTGGGAACCTCAACATCTCACAACCCTATGGGCCTCCACAGCTTGTTACAGGGATAGCTTTACTTTCTTTTTTTACCTTACTGTTACTGACATCACAATTTTACAACACACAAACTCGACACAGTCACTCCCAGCAACTCTGCTACTGCACCTACCCACAACCCAGTCACTTTTAACAGCACACTGGCATTTACAGCAGTTCATGTGAAGACATGAACAAAAAATGACCTACTTGTGTCCAAAGAATTGAAAAGATAGCCTTGTGCACCACCTAATGACAGACTGGAATATAAAATGTAAGCTTCGAACAGAACTGAAGCACAGAAATTCATGAAGTGAGAGAAGAAATAAACCTGATTTCCTTACTTTTGGAATAGGCTTGATCTCTGTGCCAAGTTCTTGTTCGATGCGATGCAGGGCAAAGCGGTCCTCATATGTAATCAAATTGATTGCAATCCCAAGATGACCAAATCTTCCAGAGCGACCAATACGATGAAGGTACGTCTCCGCCATTTTGGGAAAGTCAAAGTTGATTACTACATTTACTGCTTGGACATCTATACCCCGTGTAAACAAATCTGGAAAAGAATTCTTAGGTTAATACAGTACAGGAGACCAAAAATACCAGGACTGGAAAGTATGACTATTAGTTCAGAGTCTACGTTTTAGTCACAACTAAGTCTAATGTGGCAGAGTGAATGATCAGAGAACTAACATATAATCCTCACAATGAACTTTTCCAGACAGCCCTATTCCTTGGTCACATGAGCATGCTTTAAGACTCAAGGAATTAATGTGATCTTTTAGGAAGAAGTATGCTTTTTTTTAAAATCACAGAAAATGCACGAATAACATCAACACTACATTCCAGCTACATGTACAACATTTACTCCTTGTTCATGAGAAAACACTACCCTGAACATCAATTACAAGTAACAAGTTCAGCAGAACATTTGGCTAGGGAGTACCAAAGTCTCTTATCACAACACAGAACAATGTCTCCTATCCAAATGCCATTCATTTACAGATGCTCCCATGAAGTTGCCAAACAAGCACAGTATGACAACAGATTTTAGGTTTTCACAGCGATGACAATGAAGAATATGACTGCCTGGGTTGTGACGCCATACAGTTCAGACAAAGTCTGATGCTTCACGACTTCATTTTCAGGCTCACAGAGAAGGGCATGCTTTAAGCCAACTCTAAAGCAGTGAATATAGGAGTGAATGGGTAAACAAAGATTCAAACAGCAGTTAACATTACCACCACAACATAACCAAGTGCTGTGGTGGCTTTCCTAATGCTGGATTACTTATAATCTTTTCATATTCCCTACTCAAGGAATCACATATCTTTAAATTCATTCTCATTCTTAAAACTAACGTCCAAATAATTTTATTCATGAGATTCCAAAATATTGCATTTCACAGAAGCTGTCTCATGGGACATCACAATGTAAGCAACAAGTTGACAAAAAGACTAGAAAGAAATGCTTAGCTCTAGCATACACTCTGACCAAAGTATGAAGCAGCGTAATTCAAACCATTCTGGAAAGGATGGCACAAGCTTATGGAAAAGTCTAGCATAAATACAACCCACAGAATAGACTTAAAATGTGTATAAAATTACTACATACAACCATTCAACATGGCACTTACTACACTCCATCACAGATATTTCACTGTATCCTACCTGAACACACTAGATTCCTGCACAATCCAGCACGGAAGTCATGAAACACCCTGTTACGATGAGCTTGTGCCATTTTGGCATGGATGTAATAACAGCAATATCCCAACTCTGTAATTTTCTTCGCAAGGAGTTCTACTCTCTGCGTTGAATTACAGAAGATTATACTTTGGTTGATTTGTAACTGTAAAAGATCAAATATTTTATATATACTCTTAGTTCGCAATGCTGATGAAGATGCAGTACAAATTTCACTGAACAAGACTGCTCTACAGCAAACACTTCTTAAAGCATAAAAACTGTTGTCACTAATTCAATTACCAAATGAATTTGATCACATATAGTGAAACAATTTGGAGCATAGCTCTGTATGGGGTTGAAACATGGACACTTAGGGCAGTAGATCAGAAACACCTGGAAAGTTTCGAAATGTGGTGTTGGAGAAGGATGGAGATAAGTTGGACCAATTATGTGAGAAATGAAGTGTTAATCAGAGTCAGTGAGCAGAGGAATATCCTACACGAAATAAGAAAACGGAAGGCTAATTGGATTGGTCTTGTTTTACGCAGAAACTGCCTTCTAAAATATGCTATTGAAGGAAAGATAGATGGGCGGAGAGAAGTGACAAGAAGACGAGGAAGAAGACGTAAGAAGATGCTGGATGGCCTTGGGGACAGAAGAGGATACTGTCATTTGAAGGAGAAAGCTCTAGATCGCATTAAGTGGAGGAATTGTTTTGGAAGAGACTGTGGACCTGTTGTCTGACAGATTACTGATTATAGTGAAACACCAATTTAAGGGAGCCACATTTTACATTTTCCCCATATTTATGGTATATTTATTGTAGTCCAAAACAAAGCTCCACATGCCTGATGTACCATTTTCCTTGATTTAAGAGTTTACCCACACTTTATGCACGAAACTTTGATTCCTATGCATGTTTGAAATCTCATTCTAGAATTAAAGGGATTGCTTTTGGGGGGTGTTCCAACTCTAACATGGGGAACCCTGTGAAGTTCAAAGGTCATCATCTGGACAGCACAGAATGCAGCATGGCTGTGGCTGTCTATGCCCATTCTTTGTTCATTTTCTGCATCAGGTGGAAGCGGTTACTGTTTGACCTCTTTGCATTGTTTTCATGTGTCATTTTTTGAAAGTGATTCTGAAGCAATGAAATGACCATGGTGTTGAAAAGAAAGAAGTGAAAATTATTCAGGAGGTCGAAAACAATCAAAATCTTTCATGAAATGAAACGACAAGTGTCATGTGCTGCCTCTGTCATCACTAAGTAACATATTTATGTGGAAAGCTGGTGTGAGGGACAAAAGACACTCCTACATTTGAGACAATGCGACACTATATGACTTCCTCTGACTGAAGATGCGAGCATGCAGCAACTGACAACCAGAATGGGAGTTGTCATTCTGCTGGACATGTCAAACAAAACAAACAACTCTTCTCGATTATAATGTTGTATTTTAGCGTCCTGTTGCACTGACTTTCATCCATGATATGTATACAGTTGCCGTCTTGTAGTGCACTCAATTTCACCTGTTACTTCATGACATGTTTTGGCGACATAGTGCCATCATTCACTGCATTGCAACACTCGCAGCTAAGAAGGGAACACACATCACAAGACATGGTTTACGCAGAATATAAGAAAAACGACCCCCATAGTGGAAGAACCACACACAAGTTTTAATTATGACACATACGTACTTTTTAAATACCTTTTAAATAATTTTATAAAGGCAAGCAATGAAATAGATTAGCGTAATTAGGGCACCTGATGATGGCACTATGTTGCCGAAACATGTCGTGAAGTTAACAGGTGAAACTGAGTGCACTACAAGATGGCAACTGTATACATATCTTCTCGATTACTTCAAGTAATCTATTTAGGTATGCATGCTTGCATTATTTTTTATTCCACAAGATAACTTATAGCATAGCTGGAATTTATGTCTTATTCACAAGTATGATTTAATGTCATGTCTTTCATGTTTTAAACAAAAATTTCTTCTTTCTACATTTTGTTGCTAACCTTACTGTATTTCGTGATTCTAATTATATTTTACAATCAGTACTTTTTTGTGCATGATTTTGTAGTCTTACTGAAATTTATACCCTATAATACAGTGCTTCTTTAACACTGTAAAAATGAAGTTTTGTGTTTGTAAATATTTATATGGTATTTTCATTTTATTAAATAAACAAGATCCTGAGCCTTACTACTGATTAAACTAAGTTTAACAATCATTTGTTTTTTTTTTTTCCAAACCCTCATTTAAGCTACAAGAAATGTCCCCATAAAGAACCTTAAACCAGGGCTTCACTGCATAATAAGAAAGTGAACAAAACTCTGAATGTTTATTTTGCTTTTTTGGCTTGTCAATATTTAAAACTGTAATTTGTATAAGGGGCAATCAAATGAAAACAGGTCACCACGCATAACTCACACGGAGCACCAGTTGGTTAACACTGGAATTTGCTTACGGTACAAACATCTGATGGGGACTCGGGAAAGCACAGTGACAATGTGCCCTTGCACACTAGTCGCTTGATTATTGTGTTGGAAGTAAGGTTAGTGCTACGTGTGGTCGTCCAACATCAGTAACGGATGCAGGTAAAGAAGAAGAGCAAAGTGCAGTGCACTTTTTAACTGCTGAAGGAGGAGGAGGAGGATGAGAAATTTGTTGTTGCAGGTCTGTTGTTTACGGCGAACACAGCATGTCACACTCACGTGTGCTGGTGTGGCATAAGAAACTCTGAGAGGGACATCTGTCACTGCAATATGATGCTTGCCCACACCAGGCTCATCGTGGAATCAGTCTTTTGATGGGAATAAGTCACGGTTCCGTACATGCCATTGTGACAAAACACCTACTGTACTGCAAAATCTGTGCGCAGTGGGTTCCACTTCAACTCACGGAGGAACAAAAGACTCAGAGAATGGCTGCATCACTGGGTCGCTTGCAACGATACCATGAGGATGAGTATGCTTTTCTGTCCTGTATTGCCACTGGGGACGAAACTTGGTGCCACCATTTTGAACCCGAGAGAAAACAGCAGAGCCAACAGTGGAAACATGTGAATTCTCCCCCAACGAAGAAATCAAAGCTGTACACACAAGTTCCGGTAAAGTGGTGATGACCTTCTTTGACTGCAAGGGCCCTCTGCTTGTCAAATTTCTCGAGCATGGGGCCACAATCAATGCACAGCACTATGAAGACACTTTGCAGACTCAGACATGCCATAGTCAAAATGCCTTGGAATGCTATCAAACAGCATTATCCTTCAAGATAATGCGTGCCCCCACACTGCCAACTCTGTGAAGAATACGCTACAGAGATTTGGTTGGGAAGTGTTTCAACATCCCCTACAGACCAGCTCTCTCCCCATGTGATTTTCACATTTTTGAAGACATGAAGAGACATTCGTGAACATTGGTTTGCATTCGACAATGACATGTGTGGCTGGTTAAAGAAGTGGTTCCGTAGACAGCCCACAAGCTTCTTCAAGGATGGGATTGACCGCCTTATCTCCCAGTGGGATAAATGTATTAACAGTTTTGGAGATTACTTTTGAGGTAAGAAATGTTCTTTAATATGTTTTGGCTTCTGACCTGTTTTCATTTGACTGCCACTCATACAATGACAATATATCAATTCTTTCAATAGCATCAACAACTGTATCTGTCATGTCTTGAATCCTAGACCCCAACTGCAATGAAAGCAGGAGTACAAAATACTCAAATTTCCAAGTCACAAAATTTTTATAAAAATTGGAACTAATATTATATTGAAGTACATTCATGTGAAATGTTGTCAAATGTACTTTCCTTGATAACTGATGTGTTGTACTATATCATGCACTGTTTGCCTTGTGCCAGATTTTTAAGGTGTCAGCATGGTGATGATTTATTTAATCAGCATAAAGAAAATAACCACCATAATTCTCATGAGTTTATACTAATAAGATTTTACCATATTCCACTGCGTGTTATGCCAGAAAGCCAGCAAACCTTTAGGTTACATAATTCCAAATTACCTTAGAGAAGAGGGTGTTCAAACAGTGCACTTTCTGCCGCTCTTGCACAAAGGCATAATACTGTGTCACCCCTTTCAGTGTCAACTCTTCCATCAAGTTGATTTCATATGGTTCCCGCAAATGTTTCTCCTGTTCAAAAAATTAAAAATTTCAAGGACATCCAAAAGCTACACAAATGCAACTTACATTGAAGTATCCAGCTAACATCTCTTTGGCTGACAGTGGACATCAATACTAGTCAAAAAGTGCCAGGAGGAAAAAATTACAGCGAGGCTACAATATGGCTGAAAATTAAACTGCACTATTATAATCTCATATATCACAGCAAGTTTTTTTTGTGTATGAAATGTTACTTGTACCATACCTGAACATGTGTAAAGTCAGATAAAAAAAACTACAGAGGTCAAGCTGACAGTGACAAATTTTCACCAGATTCAGTGCATTTGTGATGCAGAACAGCTGTTCCTATTTCCAAAAAAGAAACAGCATGTAAAAGAATAACAATATTCAGTATGAATGAATGCGATGACATAGGGGCAACTTTGCTTACATATCTGTGTTAGGCCTGATGTGTAATTTATATAGATGCAATGAATTTCCAAAACATGTGGTGGGGGGGAAGTGGGTTCAAAGACTTACTTCAAATAACTTCTGGGGTTAAATGCAGCTCAGATACTGAGTATTTCTGCATCTTTGGATTATCAGTCCTTTCTAATTACCCATTCAACTTCTCCCCTTTATTACCATGGATAAACAAGGGTTCACTCTAACACCTAACTACTATATTCTACAAAGAAGAAGCTTTAGAACAAGGCATAAGAGGGAATAAGAATAAGGTTGGTGGGTTTAAGGCAATGTATCAATACTAACCATGAACTGCTTTACTGTGAGTGGAAATGTCGCTGAAAACAGTAGTATCTGTCTTTCTTTGGGTAACCGGGAGATGACATGGTCCAACATGCCCTTGAAGTCTTGTGATAGCAGTTTATCGGCCTGTGATCAAACATAAAACGAATTAAATATCTGAGTTATTCATCAGTGTTCTTCGAAAAAGGATAAGTAAAAGTAAAGGTATCCCCATAAAAGGCCGCAGAGGTCAATAGGGTTGTGAGATGTTGAGGTTCCCACATCTTTTAGACAATCGGCTCATAGAAGGAAGTAAGGTTGTCAGCTCTATGCACCGGCCACCCTTTAGCTCCAAGAATATTCCTGGTACTCATTTCTGTTACAGGCTGAGTCGACCCAAGGGCCATAGTTCAGCTGGAAGGTAAATTGAAAATAATCAAACGACCTAATTGGGATTTGATCACGTGATCTTCCGGCTTTTAGTATAGTGTCTCAACCAACTATGCTACCACATGCCCCTACTGGAAAAAAAGGATGGGCACTCATAAATAACAAAGATGAAACATTAATTTCCATTTCTAGGTATTTCTTATGACAAACATGTAAAAATAAGTAAAGCTATCACTGCAACAGGCCATGAAGGCCCATAGGGTTGTGAGACGTTTGGGTTCCACATTATCTAGACAATCGGCTCAAAGATGGCAGTAAGGTTGTCAGCCTTACGAGCCGGCCGCACTATACTCCCCAGAAAAATTATTTAATTAATTCCTGATACTCATTTCTGTTAGAGGCTGAGTCAACCCCAGGGCCATAGTTTGGCTGGAAGGATTAGGTCAACTGAAAAAATCCAATCATCTAATCGGGATTTGATCCCGCGACCTTCCGGCTTGTAGCATAGTGCCACAACCAACTACACTACCGCGTGCCCCATGACAAACATGTACAATCCCTGAAACAGAGACCCATGTTTGACATCTATGTTAATATACAAAATTATTTTTTCCTGAACAAGGAAGACAAACCATTCTTGTAAGATATGAAGTGTCCATGACACACTAAAATCTTCCCGTTCAATTAGTCATGTATATATAGTTAAAAGCACGTTTCAGGCCATCCCAAATGATAAGAGACAGGCAAGACCCCAAAATGCTGGTTTCTAACACAACACTGATGTGGCCTCGGAAACTTCTTACTGAAAAAACATTCATACTGTAAACATGTAAACACAATTCTAGTTTTGCAAACCAAAAGACAATATGTTTCAACGTAAAATCGGAATCATACCTTCAGAAAGCCACGGAAATGCTGCCATGCACAGGCTAATTAACCTATTCACTTCTGTAAGCACATACGTATATATGGAGTGTTGTGAAACTGGCCTGTGTCACCAAAGGGGCAGAAATGTGTGAAAGGTACTTTCATTCACCCATCTTTCAGTGTTTCATCAAGTTGCAACTGTTATTTTTGCTCTATCACAGCTTTCATTTATTTATATTATACACACATACACACATATAGGAGCTGTGAAATTGCAGTCAATACTGGGACTGGCTGATGGGCTGATGACAGGGGTTGGATTTCAAGTCCCAGTAGGGTCAAGAATTTTCTCTTCTCCACATCATTCAGACCACTTCTGGGGCCCAACCAGCCTCCAATCCAATGGGTACCAGGGCTCTTTCCCCGGGGGTAAAGCAGCTGGAGCGTGAAGCCAACCACTCACATCCAAGTAGTGCCAAAGTCAAGAAAACGTGGATCTATACGTCCATTCCAATACATGTCTTCACGGCATAGTGCTTAAATAGTTAAGCACAGGGACAACTTTACCTTTACCCTTGCCTTACCCTTTTCACACGTGTGCGCGCACACATATACATGTTGAAATCTGGTTAAGAATATTTTAACAAGTATCAATATTTACTGCAGTTAAAAGAATTTTGCTTTGTTGTGCTAAAAATTTGCTCTCCACAGTCAATGCCTGGGAAAATGTTTCATGATGCAAACAAGTTAATGTATTACAATATCCAAACAGCAGAATAAAAGGTATTTACAAAATAAGTTTGTGTTTTTACCTCATCCAGGACTAGTATTCTGCAACTGTCCATAATTGCAACATTTTTGTCCATTAGGTCTAAAATTCGACCGGGTGTAGCAATAATTACTTGAACTGGAACAAAGAAATTAAACGGAATTACTATATAATACCAGTGTGAATCCATCATGGTTACACAAGGTGTGTGGTTGTATGCTGATGAATCATCAAAGAAAGAAAAATTCTATCCTGATGGCAAGTCAAAATCCAGTACAGTTACATCTTTCAGTCACATAGCATTTGGCGAAATTCTGATTTCTCCCATTTCATTCACATACATTTTAATCAAATTCTGGCTAACATGCACAAGACTCCTCACAATGCTCTCTCCTCCTACCACTCCATTAATTCCTTAATGACACTTTCATTCCCTTAATCTGTACACAGCAAAGAAACATGTATAAATTATAAACTATACGCTCTTGTTCCCACCTTCTAACAGGAATTTCAGAGAAGCCATAAAACTTTCAGCTGCACTGATATTTGTCTGCCCAATGTAGACCCGACGGCATTCCCAGGGGCTACTGTATACTCCCGGTGTCTTCAGTTCCAGGTCATCTTTGACTGAAGGAAACTAGATATTTTTCTGGGAGAAGGCCCACAGACTTGATGTTGTGCCACTGTGTGCTGTTCTGTCATCTCTCCCATCCCCCATAGCATAACTGCAATTCACCCCCTTGACAAGTCAGTTCCTTGCCCAACACACCCTTATACCTTTTCCCAGTCTCTCTCTTAGACCAGCAAAACTGCCCTTTTTCAGGGCCATCCTGAACTTCTGTCCTTTTCTCCTATTATTCAATCAGTGGTGTCACAGCCAAGCAGTTTTAATCTGTCCCACGGGAAAGCCAATGGGAACTGAGGTCCAGTCTTTTGTTTCCTTCCTGCTTTCTATGTGAGCCAAAATTCCAGCTAGCCGATTCCTCTGCTTGCCACCTACTTTCATGCTGGTATCTTGCTCGACTTAAATTTTTGACCCTGAAGATGAAGACAATATGTTCCTCCAAAATGTAGGTTGACTTCCAACGGACTACATGGTGTTGTGTCCCAGAAGACAGCACTCTTCACAACCACCACTGTGAGAACCTCAAATCCTATAATGTCTCTTGTCTGAAGACATGACCATGGCTCTCCTGTCATGTCAGAATTACTAACACTGGATCAAACATTTTGGATAATGATGAATGATATCTTCTAGGACATGAAAGCGCAGTCTTGTAGATGTCTAGTAACATTTCAGAGGAACATGCTGCCTCCACCTTCAACACAATGTGGTATAGATATAGGGATTAGGAAGGATGGAGCCAAAACCATGACATAACTGTACAATTTCATTCTTAACTAATGGTTCGTGTTTACTTTCAAAAAGTCTGTTCATTAACTGTGACTCTCAGGCTACAAGCATTCTAGCTACATCTTCGCACATTTCCTACAAGAAAATTAATTTCTGTATATCTAGGATCCCTTTCATTTTTAAATTAATATAGAAATGTGAACATTATGTATAATCCTCATAATCTAGGGTTCTTACTATGGGTTATACTTATGCCATACTTACAAGACTCCTGTTATGAAACAGCAGCAGAAGCAATAATAAGAACCCCCAGAAAGAATTGTCCTTCACACACAACACTTTTTCTCTACTGTGGCCCCACCCATGGTCTGTCTCATGTAGTCTGAGATGAAGTTAACAATGTTCTAATGGAGGATAGATCAGATATAATAGAAGCTTATGCCCCTTATAAAAATTGCAATACTGCTTCTCATCTTAATGAATACTCATGGAAAACTATCAAATAACAAACAGTAATTAAATACTTCTTTTGGCTTATTTTGGACTTCACCCATCGTCCGGTATATAAAAAAGACAAAAAACCACAACGTTTCGGAGACTGGATCTGTCTCCGTCTTCAGGTGTATAGGGAATCCAATCACCCTCCGCATGTCAAAAGAGGAACTCTTCATAGCCTTCATGATAGAGCTACCACTATATGCCAAGACCGGCAAGACCGGGTGTTGGAGGTTAACAATTTGAAACGCGACCTTCAACTGAGTGGTTACTCTCAAGGCTTTATTGACTCGGTTATCAGGTCCAAGGGCGGTAGTCGTCAAAAGAAAAAAGAGGAAAAGCCTCTTGGCACGGTGTACATCCCGTATGTCAAGGGAATCTCTGAGAAGTTCAAGCGCATAGGGAACCAGTACAATATTAGAACCGTCTTCAAAACTAAACACACTTTACGATCTTCGCTCGTGAGAACGAAACCAAAAAGGGATCCTCAACAGACGGCACAGTGCGTCTACAGCATTCCCTGTCAATGTGGCAGAAGCTACATTGGTGAAACAGGAAGACCACTGGCTGTTCGAATCCGTGAACACAAGCACAATCTTAAGCAGGGTCTTCTAGAGAAATCCAGGTTGGCTCAGCATGCATATGAAGAAGGTCACAGGGTCAGCTGGGATGAAGCTAGGATCTTGGAG